>NC_085887.1:7500-10000 GCF_035222375.1 Podospora pseudocomata | reverse complement strand
ATCGGTCGATGATGCGCCGAAGCTCTCACCTACGTTCACTTTCATTACGCGTGCGGGTTTTACACCCAGACACTCGCGCAAAACCTTGACTCCTTGGTCCGTGTTTCAAGACGGGTCGCCGGTGACCATTACGCCAGCATCCTTGCCGAAGCGCGGTCCTCGGTCCCCGCGAGGGCATTACGCCCCGGGCTATAACACTCCCGGAGGAGCTACGTTCCCGGAGCCTTTGTCCCCCGCGAGAACCGATGCTGGCCTGAGCCCCGCCGAGCGCACCGGGGAGAACCCGGATGATCGACGGGGCGCAAGTCTGGTCACAGGCGCTTCCCTTTCAACAATTTCACGTGCTATTTAACCCTCTTTTCAAAGTGCTTTTCATCTTTCGATCACTCTACTTGTGCGCTATCGGTCTCTGGCCGGTATTTAGCTTTAGAAGGAATCTACCTCCCATTTAGAGCAGCATTCCCAAACTACTCGACTCGTCGAAGGAGCTTTACAGAGGATAGGCGTCCAACCATACGGGGCTATCACCCTCTATGGCGCCCCGTTCCAGGGGACTCGGTCGGTGCCGCACCAAAGCTTCCTCTACAAATTACAACTCGGGCCGAGGCCAGATTTCAAATTTGAGCTGTTGCCGCTTCACTCGCCGTTACTGAGGCAATCCCTGTTGGTTTCTTTTCCTCCGCTTATTGATATGCTTAAGTTCAGCGGGTATTCCTACCTGATCCGAGGTCAACCTTTGGGGGGTCGGGGGTTTCACGGCAGGCGCCCGCGCCACTCCGCAGCGAGGTGAGTTACTACGCTCGGCGTGGACAGCGAGCCCGCCACTGGTTTTCAGGGCCTGCGTCGGACGCAGGTCCCCAACACAAGCCCGGGGCTTGATGGTTGAAATGACGCTCGGACAGGCATGCCCGCCAGAATGCTGGCGGGCGCAATGTGCGTTCAAAGATTCGATGATTCACTGAATTCTGCAATTCACATTACTTATCGCATTTCGCTGCGTTCTTCATCGATGCCAGAGCCAAGAGATCCGTTGTTGAAAGTTTTGACTTGTTTAAGTAATACTCAGAGAGGCCTGCAAAGACAATGGTTTGGTGCCTCCGGCGGGCCTGTGACGGCGCCCCGCGGTGGGGCCGGCCCGCCGAAGCAACTGCTCAGGGGTTCGGTTCGCGATGGTTTGTGGGAGTCTTGCAACTCTTTAATGATCCCTCCGCTGGTTCACCAACGGAGACCTTGTTACGACTTTTACTTCCTCTAAATGACCGAGTTTGGATAGCTTTCCGGCCCTGGGTGGTCGTTGCCGACCTCCTGGGCCAGTCCGGAAGCCTCACTGAGCCATTCAATCGGTAGTAGCGACGGGCGGTGTGTACAAAGGGCAGGGACGTAATCAGCGCAAGCTGATGACTTGCGCTTACTAGGAATTCCTCGTTGAAGAGCAATAATTGCAATGCTCTATCCCCAGCACGACAGAGTTTAACAAGATTACCCGGGCCTTCCGGCCAAGGGAGTACTCGCTGGCTCTGTCAGTGTAGCGCGCGTGCGGCCCAGAACATCTAAGGGCATCACAGACCTGTTATTGCCTCAAACTTCCATCGGCTTGAGCCGATAGTCCCTCTAAGAAGCCGGCGCACCGCCAAAGCGATGCGGGCTATTTAGCAGGTTAAGGTCTCGTTCGTTATCGCAATTAAGCAGACAAATCACTCCACCAACTAAGAACGGCCATGCACCACCAACCACGAAATCAAGAAAGAGCTCTCAATCTGTCAATCCTCATCGTGTCTGGACCTGGTGAGTTTCCCCGTGTTGAGTCAAATTAAGCCGCAGGCTCCACTCCCTGGTGGTGCCCTTCCGTCAATTTCTTTAAGTTTCAGCCTTGCGACCATACTCCCCAGGAGCCCAAACATTTTGATTTATCGCAAGGTGCCGAACGGGTCAAAAATAACACCGTCCGATCCCTAATCGGCATAGTTTATGGTTAAGACTACGACGGTATCTGATCGTCTTCGATCCCCTAACTTTCGTTCCTGATTAATGAAAACATCCTTGGCAAATGCTTTCGCAGTAGTTAGTCTTCAATTAATCCAAGAATTTCACCTCTGACAATTGAATACTGATGCCCCTGACTGTCCCTATTAATCATTACGGCGGTCCTAGAAACCAACAAAATAGAACCACACGTCCTATTCCATTATTCCATGCTAGACTATTCGAGCATAGGCCTTCTTTAAGCGATCTAATTTGTTCAGAGTAAAAGTCCTGGTTCCCCGGCACGCCCAGTGAAGGGCATGCGGTTCTCCAGAAGGAAAGGCCCGGCCGAGCCAGTGCACCCGGTGAGGGGGACCGGAGGGCCGGGCCCAAGGTTCAACTACGAGCTTTTAACCTCAACAACTTTAATATACGCTATTGGAGCTGGAATTACCGCGGCTGCTGGCACCAGACTTGCCCTCCAATTGTTCCTCGTTAAGGGATTTAAATTGTACTCATTCCAATTACAAGACCCAAA
>NW_026946366.1:3000000-3220770 GCF_035222375.1 Podospora pseudocomata | reverse complement strand
AGATTGCCGCGAGGTTTGACGCATTGGTTTGACCTAGCGAGGGAAAGTTCTTCAGGTAGTATGATGCGAGAATTGAGTTGATGGCAAGCTCTCCACCGAAGCTGCATGCGTACGTCGCGACGTGGAAGAGGCCGTGGAGACTAAAACACACAGAGACTGCTTCCTTGACAGTGGGTTTGGCGATGGTTTCACCTTGCGCAGTTTCGATGGCTTCGGCTTTTGACAGTGAGGCTTCGTGGTCAAAGGCTGAAATGCTGTTCTTCTCAGAAGAAGATAGCTTCTCACCTTTTTCCTCGTCGGTTGATGGGGTAGCTGAGAGAATTGGGGGCTGGCCAGTGATGGTACCTGGAACGGCCACAATCTCTCCTTGCACGCCGTGTTGTTTGAGGTTCTCTTGAACATGCTGATGTCTATCGTCCCTATGCAAACTGTCAGACCAAACGCCTTCCAGAAACGAATTCACGAGCGGAGAAGAGATCAACATACCACTTCCCCATTGGCGTATCATCGCACAAAAACAGCAACCCCAGTCCACAGATGATCAGACAAACGAGCGGCACCACAAAGGTGATCCTCCAAGCCTGCCCAAAGCTGTGCCCCCATCGATACTTCAAAGAGTCATACACAGCAGGCATGATGAAGTATGTGATTCCACCTCCAGCATTTCCCCAACCTCCGCTCAGGGCATTGGCTGTTCCCACCACATTCTTGTCAAACCATCCCGTGCACCACACCTGGCAAGGTACAAACGACCCGCCGAGGATTCCAATGAAGAAACGGATGATGTAAAGACCAGTTGCGTCCTTGATCAACGGTGCCAAGCCAATCGGCACACTTCCTGCTAACAAAATCAAGCTGAACACCCTCCGGGAGCCAATCTGGTCGCATAGTGGACCAGCAATGAATCGCACAGCAAGAGTGGCGACAAGAGAAACAATATTGGAGTTGGCGACTTGTTCCTTGGTGAGGTTAAGGTCTTGTCTGATTGTGACAGTTAACTGTGCTCTCTTGGTTAATATCACTTGTGCATGAAGAAAAGAGACGATGGGGAACAAACAAGAGGTGGGAATGTGTACCACGCCCAGAACGAAAGCATGAAACCCATCCACGAAAAGAAAAATACACGGCCATGCGGGTCGACTGGGTTCAAAATAGGCACGCTGCGGGCCTTTTTGTTGACCGAATTAAGCACTGGGCGTTCCCATAAGGAAGAGGCCTTCAAACCCATGATGGCGGTGTTTTTGATATCGAAGTGGTCCCTGATTAGATTGATATGTTGTTGCAGTCGCGGCTGTGTTTGTACTCAAGGTGATGAAAAGGCTTCGCTAACGGAGCTGAGGTCGAGTGTGAGGTGTGCCCGAATGACCCAAAGAGTCATGATATCTTTGGAGAGGTTGAATCCAGTCATTTATTTCTTGGAACGAGCAGCCTTCGATATGTCTCCCTGCTTCAAAGATCTCCGGGAAGTCCACGCCAGATAGAGAGAAAAGAAACATCTCCGCCATTTTTCGCTGCCGTGAACTGTGCGCTCGTGACCCCACGCCGAGATCGTGGCGGAACAAGGTCAGCCTTATCTATTCTTTTCCTGGGCAAGCCCAGCCAAGTTTGGTCGCAGACCAGGGTAGCTTATCTGTTTCAGTGCTAGGGGCTGAGGTGGGAATGGCCATTGGTCGAGGACGACAGGTGGGCTTGGCAAAGATAAAGATATGCCAGGGGCTTGTTGATCTGGTATAAAACATCTGGTTTGGGTCCGGAACGTTGCTTGATGGTGAAAGCTGTCGGTACTTGAGGCGCAGATGTCATCTCCGCGGGGCTCTAGGAAGGCATGAGGATCAGTCCGGGAAAATGGTGAAGGCATTTGTTTCTGTGCGTGGCAGGGAAATGACACTGGCAGCTGCTCCGCCCTCCGACAAGCCGCATGCCCTTATCTTGAGGATTCGAGTTTTGTATCTCCGGGTTGTATTCATGTTATCGGGTGCCAATCAGGGGCTCTCGATAAGGCGTACGATATATCAAACTGGCGATAGCAGTACCCCCAGCGCGGAAATGTCTAAAAACGACCAGCTGGATTAGTTGATTTTGGAGTGCCTTACATGCAGAGAGGGACAAAACTTGATGACGGAGTGCATGCAGGATGGCCTGTTAGTCTCAGAGCCTGGGTAACAGTTCTTATATCTGGGTGCAGTGTGTCAAATATCTAGATATATCGTCAGGTTCTACCATTCCATTCATCGTTCATCGATCAGCACACCATCCCAGGCTCTATTTAAAATTAACAGAAAGTCCTGCCCTCCTTCAGTCTTCAACTAAGCACAGAATTGCAACTTGCTTAAAGTTAGGAGCCTATAGCTCAGGGCCGTGCCTTGGCAGGGCTCAGGGGCTCAGGGGTGGTTCAGGGGTTCAGGGGGGCGGAAGCCGGGTTCCTTCATCAGAGAATAATGGAAAAGGTGAGACATAAACTTCTAAGCAAAAGGTTATAGTAGGCAGGTACTACTTGATTTGATGGGTTGGTGTTAATATTTGGGACAGAAGTTTCTCTGGGGTTATTTATATCTACCTACGTACCTACCTAGATCCTCTAAACTCTTCATCCGCCTCCTGAAGTTACACCTTCTTCTCCCCGACCGAATGTCCAACATATGAAATAGCAGACAAAATCTCGCTTGACTTGCTACTCTTGAACGCATGTGAGGGTCTGTCGGCTTCTCCGGCAGATCTGCTTGGTGGAAAGAATGCTTCGCCTCTCGCAGTTACCGGCGAGGGTGCAAACCCTGCGTCACTAGCACCGCTGCCAGGGACGGGCTCCTCAACTGGTGCAGCAACCATCACCCTTGCCTTGAGCCAGACCAGAGACGGTGCTTCGCTATGACCGGTGTCAATAACGGCCTCTACAGCTGGCTGGACAACCATGATGACTGGTCTCCCTTCGTTCTCGTCCTCCTTCTCCTCGTCTTTCTCGGGGTCGGCCATTGTTTGCCTCAGCACAGTATAGCTCTTATCCTGAGCCTGGCAGATCTTGACGGATTTCATGCCGTTTTTATACCCGTTTTTGAACTCGGGTAGATCTTTCCACCTCTTCAAACGAATTCCTCCAGGCCGACTCCAGAGTTTGCATGAGAATCGTAATGCGTCATCAATCATTTCAGTCAATACCCTTTCAAGCCGTTCAATTCCCAAAGCATCCTGGTCATGGAGCAAAAAGCGAGCTGCACCTCCCAAGAATCTGTCACGGAGCTTTCGAGCGTAATTCAGTCGTGAATCAATGAGCGCTTGTCGGGACCAGGATGCTGAGCATGTCGAAGATGAGGAAGAAGGGCTCAAAGCCATGCCCCCTGTCGCAAATAACCGCATCATATGAGCTCGCCAATGCACTTGTTGAGAGTAGGGCGAAGGATCTTGGGCTGTGTAGGTCCTGAGGTCAGCAGGGAATGGCGGGTAAGGTAGGTAGATGAAGCAGTCAACGTACAATCTTCCAGCATGAATTGCAGCCTCTCCATGTCACCCTTCAGGGGCAACCCTAGCATGGATGCACATCCTGCCCCCAAGGAATGTGTCATGGACATAATCAACGGCGGTGGATACTTTGGGCTCTTGGGCATCTGGTAGCCGGAGCCATAGCCAGAGCCCCTAACACTTTCCCGAACACCGGCAACGTTGTTGCCTCCGCTGCCAAATGCATCCATGTTCACCTTCAAACCTTCGCTCACAGAGCCCAGAGCATGTGGAGGTAAGCTGGCACTAGGGCTCTCCAAGGTACCCAAAGACGTTGCCGTGAATACCCAATAAGGGCTTTCCAAAACTTCGTCACAAAAGAAATTGGCCAACATGGCCTGCAAAAGCGTATGGGCAGCTTCTTTTCCTCCATGCAAGATGGCAACCGGCAGCCTTTCCAGATTCGTAAGCTGCACAAAACCCCTAACATCCGCACATATCTCTTGTAACTGTGCTGGATGTAGCCCGTCCACCAATCTACTGGGATCCCGGTGCCCATATACCCTAGCCCACGCTCTCCATGCAGCGTCTTGATCAGTGAACCAAGTTGCTATCTCATCATTTGAAGCCAACGGTCTGGACTTTTTGGGGTTTGGGTGGGTGCTCGAAAGCTCGACAAGTTGAGTGCCTAATTCATGGATCCGACTTTGATACTGATCCTCCTTCTCTGCGAACAATCTGTGCCAGTGTTGATTGTGAATTCCCTGTTGTTGCTTTGATGCCTCTAGCTCTTCCACTGCCGCAGCAAGCTGATGATTCAAAGTGGCCACCTGTCGTATCAGGTTTTGGTTTTCCGCCAACAGCTCCCTTTCAGTGAGCTGAAGTGCTGCAACGCGCTGATAAAGACTCTTGTTCTCAGCTGTTAGATCACTGAGGCTGTCGATCCCGCTCGGCTTTTCGAATTCTGGTGGTTTTCCAAGTTGAGAAGCCTGAGGAGGGCTTGGGGACTGGTGCGGCCGCATAGATTTGAGAAACCGGTCGACTTTCTCGTCGGTGCGCATTGCTTCCACTGACGTACTCTTTGGCACCTGACTCCTAGCATGACGATGCTGCTTCTGCGTGCTGGTTTGCGATTGTTCTTCTTCAGCGAGGGACAAAACAGATGCAATGCTTCTATCTCGGCTACCTTCCCGTCTCTCACCGCGCCCACGTCTTCGCTCATGGGGGCGACGGTTTGAAGAGCTCCTGGAGCGCGATTTGCTGATACTGGCAGAACGGGATCCATCCCGCGAATCGTTCCAGGATCGGTGAACATGATCGACTAGAACAGTGGCTGAGGGAACGATGAATCTGGCAGCTTTATCTCCAAACTCGGCAATTGTGGAACTGGGTGTGGCAAGCTCATCATATTGATGTTGCAGGGTACGATTTGAGGGCCATTCGTGTCGAGATGACGTCTCAAAAATAGCGTCAGACCCTTCTTCCGGGGGAATGCCTGCTCCGGATGTCAGCTCTCGAGAGCCGGCTTTTGCAGGAGTCGGTGTGGTTCTCCGCAGATCATGTTGCCGTGATTCCGTTTCAAATTCCTGACGCAACATTGTTCCCTTAGGTGTTTGTCCCTGACGCGAGGTCATGCCGTAAATATTGACATCCAAACACCTGGGGATAACCGAGAACTGTGGGCTTCAAGAAGGTTGCTTGCGGACAGTCTCACGCGGTTACGGTTAACTTGTGGAACTGCGGGGAATATCTCAACTGGGGGCTGACAGACATGGCCAAGGAAACCCCACGTGCTGGCACTGCAAAATGGTTGGTGCCCAATCCAGTTCTCTGTGCCACACAAGAGGCGACTGGGGTTGATGAGCATCTATCATACCTACCTAGGTACAGGATGTACGCACATATGCCCTCGATAACCATGACAGATACTTGCAACACAAGACAATTATATTCTTGCTACGAACCGCGAGCACTTTCCATGATAGTGCTAGGTATCGACGTAGCTGCTAGGTACTCTGGGCACGCTTTCTTCGCGCGAGGGTGTGGTGATTCGTGGTGCAAAAATGAGCGGCAAGGAAAAACCCGTAGACAGGGTGCAACCGCCACTGTCCCGCCTGATTGGAACAGATTTGAAAATGCACGACGGTCAGAGTTCTGCGCCCTACGATTGGCGGAGACATTTCCTGTTGGCTGCAATGTGATGGTGCCAAGCTGTCAGATTCAGGGCGGCAAGGTTCTCGAACCAATATGAAAATCCTTATCTTATCTACTAACCATGCACCTAGCCATCAAAAAGATGAGGTATGAATAGCCTTACCTACGTGATGGTAGGTTAAGTCGTTCTGGACGATGAATCTGATTTTCTCTGGGGTAGCTAGGTACGTGGAACTTTTTTGCAACTTCTCGTATCTAGACAAAAGAAGGCAGTTAAAGACATGGCGGTATCCTCTCCTGCACAAGAAGACAGGTGCTCTGCTCAACTTAACACCCGAGCTGACAATTTTAGTATATTGTTTTATATCCAATAAGTCCTTGGGTTTATAAGGGTGGGTTTTGCCGGTTCCAAGCTCCTCACGAGCGTACGAACTGGTTTATCCCGTCGAATAAGAACGTCTTCGTTCGTATGATGCTTCAAGCAATTTGTGGATCTAGAAACCTGACACTAAGACACGTTAAAAAGCACACAAAGGCAAGGCTTGATTTATAATAACACGTAAGTGAAGGTAGAAGGAGGGATTTAGTAAGCTTGGTGGAACCAGTTGGTGGATCAGATGCTGTTTGAGTCTAGCTATAGGCAGTTATAATTTCATGCCCCAAATCAACCGTCTGGGTTCGAGAACTCAGCACATATTAATGTTGAACTATATGCGCTGCAGAGTTTAAAATTGAAACCGTAATTCAAACCAAGAAAGACATCTACGGTGTTCTAGGTTGGGAAGGTACCTATCCATTGTGACGGTTCCCGTCAAGTACTCACCAAATCTAGGTAACTAGGGCAGATTACTAATAGAGAAAGGTCTTCGAAAGGCCTAAACACGCCTAGTGACATAGGTAATCCCCACGATACCCTTTGTAGAAATAGGCACCTATGTAAAATAGAAGCCGCCATCATTGGATTGGTGATAGTAAGTAAGGTAGGTAGGCGAACACTATGCATGTATGCTAAGCGGGTCAAAAGTTCCCTTGCATTTCTGTTTCTTCCAATAGCACGATAGCCATCATCGCTGTAATGGAAACAGAAATAGGCGACTCACCTTAATACGATATTACCAAGTCTTTTCTCGAATGTCTTCTCCTAGGCATAACTAGGTAACGCAAACATCCTCCTTCCTGCCGCCAGTTGTTGACTAGGGTTAGGAGATCTGAGCTCATCTATCGGAAAGAAAGTGAATAGACTCAGAAACAAAAGCTCATGCTACCGAAGTTGGAAGATGCAATGAAAGCGTAGCTTTAAGGGCAAAGATGACAATTGATCTAGAAGACCTGGTTGTGTAGGTGTCTTGGATCCGCTGCGGCTATTGGCTCCAAATGAGTAGCTGGCTGGAGTGAACGGTTCAAGAGCACCCGCCGAGACAATGAATCATCAGTTGGCCAGTAAATCTCTCAAGGTATGCCCTTCTCGATTTTTATTTTCTGCATATTTTCATTCTTTAAGTGGAAGTGGAATTCTTCCCGTCCATGTAGTTAGGAGTTGGGAAAATGACTACTGCATGACCAATGCTCCGGCTCATGGGAAGACGAATATCGATTCTGTCCGTGAAGAGACTAGTGGAGTGCCACTCCATAGGGTAAGGTACCTATATACACCATCGGTCAAAGCAATGGCGGCATGCATTGCTCATTTTATCTTCATGGTTTGGCGCAGTAGTCTGACTGCTATTTGACACTGTCAATCCTTGGTCAAGGCCCTTGTGTCTCAGTCTGATTAATCATTGTACCGAAACCTAGCTTAACACATACCTGGGCATTTTGCGCGTTTTTCGTGCATCGGGCATACTCCACGTACCCAGGCTTTGCGATTCAAGTTTGGCAGGTCAAAGACCAGCAAGAGGCAATGGACATGATTGCTCAATACCAAGCTATGCATTGTAGTACCCCCACCTTTGGTGACTACAACAGTCCTATCATCGATCCCTGAGGTGCCGCGGGGAGTCATCAAGGTCTGGACGATGGAATCACCCCTCGTTATCCTCTCATCACATTGCTAGCTTCTACATTGAGGTTTGGGCCCCGCAACCGACACAGATACACTGCGTGTTATGCCATCATACTTGGCAGAACGGGGCCTATAATGGGAACATGCAGCCAGCCTTACCGATATGAGCAGCCGCAAAGACTTTGTCCCATGGTGGGGAGGGAGCCAATGCCACTGTGGTATACTGGCGGGGAGAGGCATGCAGGAGTTGAGGTATATCGTGTCTTGGGTTGATAGACTTTATGACGAAAGGGTTTCCAAAGACATATATAGCTACCTACAGGTGATATCAAATGGTGGTCGGCGGCAACCTGCAAGGTACCTACCTACCAATACCCTTTAATCAACATCTTCAAGGTGATCAGCGATATCCATGTCCCCACCAAGCACTTCAAAAATAGAACCTACAAGGTAGGTAATTCGATCGATAGCTCCTGAAGATGATTCTATCGGCAGCTGCAATAGGAAGCTGATGTAGAGGGTTCTAGGTCGTGGGGAGATGCTGTAGGATGACATTCAGGGGAAGTGGCTTGAGTCGAGACCAATGGTGTGTGTAACCTGCACGTTGCCCCAGTCTGCGGCTGGTCAACTATCGAAAGCCACCCCATCGACATACTGGGTACCTATGGTAATCCCGCAGTCTTACCTGTTATGTCCGTAATGCGTGTAGTGTAAGGTCGGAGGTATCACAACATCGGCTAGCGGTCCTGAATGCGGAAGTTAAACAAGAGCTGCTGGAAGGCGCAAATGCAGATCACTGCTAGCCAACAGTCACTCGAGACACCTTGATGGCATCCCCTCATCCTGTCTCGGAAATTGTAAGCCAGCGAGGCCAGTTACATTCGGACGACAGACTAACTGAGAACAGGGCACAGGTGGACGGAACTTGGCAATTACCCGATATGGAAGGCGAGCACGATAAGGGCCGGCAATGATCCATGTCGGCTGCTATGGTGTCATGGGCGATTGCTAGCGGAGTGAGAGTGGGTTAGCACATGTTCACCGGCCGCCAAGTTATCCACCACCCCACACTCTCCCCCTCCTCGTCCTCTGCCCCTTACCCCTCCAACCCTCCAACCACCTCACTTCATCTTCGCTGTCTGTCTGATGAGATATCGTGGATATGTGGCTGCATATGGTCCCGTGGGGGGTTGATTCTCGTTGCTTCTTGCACTCTGCCGCTGGCAGCTGCAGGAACACCCAAGAGGTAAAAAGCAAATTCAAGTGCCCGACTTGGTCTCGGCCAACAAGTCGGCGTCGCAACAAAGAAGAGTCAATTTACCCAAAACACCCGAGAGTCGGGACTTGGGATGACAGAACCTAGCGATTGGGACGGTCAAGACACCAAGCAACCCTCGATAGCTAAGCAAAACTACCTCGGAGCCCCAGAGGGTCCTCAACTGACCAAAAACAATGCTTTGAGAGTTGACTAGTCAGCAATGACCTCAGTTCTTCAATACCACCTGCCCAGCTCGTGCGACAAAACATCGGTCATCGCGCACGCGAACACGGACCTATCGGTAGATGGCAGTCTCTGGCAAGTCCCCTTCACCTTTCCCCAGACACCCCACTTTCATCGCCGCCACTCCCGAGGACGTCGGCTTCCTTGCCGCTCGCCTGCACGGATCAGGACTCGTCAAGCTTGGTCTGTTGCAGGTTAATGGACCAATGCGATCGCGCCATAGCGGACACCCTTGACAAGGTTACATCGAGATATGGTCTGCATGACCAACTCCCCCAAACCTCCAGAATCGTCTCTGGAGATTTGGGATCCCTTCAGTTTGTCATCGAATCTGTTGGCACAATCACCACGATTAGCCCGGTATCTCGTCCAAAGGTTCAAGCGTGGGGAGACCAGCTGTGAATCAGCCTTGAAGTCAGACCTGAATTCAAACTAACGAACGCCACCAGCCAGGCCTGTCCACTGTGAACAACTTCTAGAAGGTCTAGAGACGTCCTCAACCATCCCACAGTGGCATCGAGAGATAAGGTGATCGCCACAGTCCTACCACATGCTCTGTGGTGAATGCAGTGCAACGGCCTATCTGGAGATATCGAGGAACATGTGAGCTACCAAGACAATCTTCCGAAACGACTGTGCTCGTGCCATGTCGAAGTTGTCTTAGTTAATATCGATAGGGTTGGTCAAGAAGATGGCCGGCAAGTCTTGAGTCCAGTCCTGGTACCATGCTATCCCCTCGCATCATATCAGTGGTTGTGTTAAGCTGCCACCGTTGCGCCCAGCGCTTCTCGAAGCCGGTTACATAGACGCCCAGGCTCACTTGCAGGGACTCCTCGTCGAGACGTTGGGCACCGGCACCTTTTGTCCCCAGTTACATACAGCAAGATCGGCACTTTGGTGAGTTAAACCCGATCCGTAAGGTAGTCGACGTCTGAGGGCTTAACCACACTTGGCGCCGATGGGCAAGCTACCGGCTTGCCCCCGAATAGACAGGTAGATTCAAGCTACCTGGTTCCTTACACCACGGGAGCACCCGCTCTCTTTTGCGGGGCGTAGTTGGGCGTAGCCATGGACGGCTGAGCAAACCAAAGTGGGAAGGTGTATTATTTGTCCCTCATCCTTCCCCCTGCTAAGAGCTCTGTTCACAGCCGCGAGCTACTCGCTGCTGGATGGTGTGGCCACTCTCACTGCTGCCTCCCACTGCTGTCGTTCATTCTCCGCCGCGATGTCAACCACCCAGCAGTTCTGTGTATGCGAACCTTGAGCGCCTCCCTGGCTCCCCACGTTGACCCTTGGCCTACCTACCCAGCACGACGTGCTGGTAAACGAAACCGGAAGGTCGTCTGTCTCCCGTCAACATGGCAAAGATGGCGTTTTCCTGGATCTAATGGGCCCCAATAACCATAAATATGACCACATCCTCCCCTTCATGATGGTCTTCTTTTCTTCTCACCCTCATCCTCAACATCATCATCTCACCTCTCCAGTCCTACCCGGTCCAACTCTGACAAAATGCTCTTCTCGGCTGCTGCTCTCCTGGCTCTCCTGCCCGCGGCTCTCGCTGCCCCGGCTACTTCCGGTCCCCTTGACAAGCGCGCACCGATCATCTCGGCCCGCGCTGGCAAGGTCGTTCCCGGCAAGTACATTGTCAAGCTCAAGGATGGTGCCTCCGATGCCGTCGTGAACAAGGTCCTCGGCAAGCACAAGGCCGACCAGATCTACAAGGGTGGCAAGTTCAAGGGCTTCGCTGGTGCTCTTGACGATGCTTCCCTCGAGGCCATCCGCTACCTCCCCGAGGTAAGAACTCATTAAGATAATCCTGACCAGCAGATCAGAACTAACCGCTCGCGCAGGTTGAGTACGTCGAGGAGGAGGCCGAGTTCACCATCAACGCCGTCGTCTCTCAAACTGGTGCTCCCTGGGGTCTTGCTCGCATCTCCAGCCGCACTCCTGGTGGCACCACCTACCGCTACGACGATAGCGCCGGTGCCGGTACTTGCTCGTACATTATCGACACTGGTATCTACACCGCCCACTCGGTATGTATCTTTTCTTTTGCTGCACGAATCTTCGCCGAGAGTTGTAAAGCAACCAAGCTTACGCTCCTCATCAGGACTTCCAAGGTCGTGCCATCTGGGGCAGCAACCACGTCGACAGCTCCAACACCGACGGAAACGGCCACGGCACCCACGTCGCTGGCACCGTTGGCGGTCGCCTCTATGGTGTCGCCAAGAAGACCACCTTGATTGCTGTCAAGGTCCTCAACGCCTCCGGCTCCGGCTCCACGTAAGTACAGCCTTGCTTGGCCAAGTATCTGTGCATTACTGACCCTCTCTTTCAGTTCCGGTGTCGTTGCTGGTATCAACTATGTCCAGACCAACTTCCCCAGCCGCAACTGCCCCAACGGCACTGTTGCCAACATGTCCCTTGGCGGTGGCTACTCTGCCTCCATCAACACTGCTGCCAGGAACCTCGTCAACGCCGGTGTCTTCCTTGCTGTCGCCGCTGGCAACGACAACGCCAACGCTGCCAACTACTCCCCCGCTTCCGAGGCCTCTGTCTGCACTGTCGGTGCCACCGCTAGCAACGATGCCCGCTCCACCTTCTCCAACTATGGTGCCGTCGTCGATATCTTTGCCCCTGGCACCAACATTCTGAGCACCTGGATTGGTGGTACCTCCGCTACCCGCTCCATCTCCGGTACCAGCATGGCCAGCCCCCACATTGCCGGTCTCGGCGCCTACCTTCTAACCCTCCAGGGCCGCCGCACTCCTGCTGCTCTCTGTTCCTACATTGCCAGCATTGCCACCAACAACGTCATCACCAGCGTTCCCAGCGGCACCATCAACAAGCTCGCCTACAACGGCGTTGCTTAAATCGTTTCCACTTCTGGATAACAAGATTGGCGGTCTGTTTTAAGATCGGGACTGGAGGAGACTTACCCGGGAGAGACTTGGATGAGGGATGAGGGATGATACACAGATGGGTGAGTCGGGAAATTCTAGACAAACCAGTGATAACTGGCACTCCCAAAGCTTTTTGTATATAAGGAGGAGTGTGTTTACTTGTTTGCTATTTCTCTTCTTGTTTCTTTTACATAGTACAAAGTAGCTCGGTTTCTGGGGCGGTGGATCGGCCAACCATCGTCTCGCAAAAGGAACGGGATGAATTGACGATGTTGCAAATATTTGTTTCATGCTCTGTGACCAGGGGATTTCCAGTTAATGCATTCAACGACAAAGGTTGGCCAAACGCGGTTTGGCGACACAATACACGTTGCTATGGCAATGATAGGGGTTATGGAAAAGGGGTAACGGCCCCATTTGAACTTCAAGTGGACCACCACATGCCAACTTCCATCTGCACTGAAGGTGGACAGAAACGTAATTGCCAGCTGTTTGCTTGAATGCCTCAAAGCATAAAGATAATTCTCTCGCGGCTCATATAAAGCAAAATTTCAAGCGATAAGCCGAACTGTTTGGCAGCTTTTCACGCAAGTAGGATGGACAGGTATCATTGAACTTGCGGCCTAAGTCCTTCTACACATGATGTGACAACCTTTTTGTCTTCTCGAAGCTAAAATGATATTCGACATCTTTATTGCGTAGGTAAGGCAAGGTGTTTCTGCCACCGGCAACATGGGGAGTCAGAAACCGAATTCCCGTGTTTTCTGTGCTGCGACTCCTCAAATCATCGTTCAACTTTGGGGTGGAACCTGAGCTTTGGTGCCTGAGATGGTCACCAAGTGATGGGATACCGCCCATAAACCTTGGGGTAACCTATCGTATGCATCACCTCAAACCTTACGATGACATCGAGATATTTGGATGTGTCTTGCAAGGTTTTGCTGCACAAATAAATGCCTCCAAGTCGTGTGAGCCCGGGGCGAGGATCAAGCAGATTTGTTAACTTCCACAAACAGTTTAGCGCAAGGGATTGGATTGTTGTGGGGTGCGGGGCTTTTCGAAGCTTGATGGAAGCTGACGGTGCCGGCCCAAACTAGAGCGGTTCAACATCTTCTGCTCATCCGCCATGCCCCGCACACCCCTCTCTCCCCTCTCTCTATCAGTCAGCTTGCTCTCCTCAAGCGCCCCTCGTTATCGTTTGCTGGCGAGGCCATTTCGACCTTCCATCACCTCTCCCACCTCCCGCAGCTTTACCACCCGCCCATTTCTCCCCAACACCACCTCTGCCAGATCTCAGCTGCAGAGCTCCCGACCGTATCTAACCGAAGCTATCCGCAACCTCCAAGCAAGAAAAATGGCACCCCAACTCGATGGCTACTTCAAGCAGGTCGACGACATGTCCGATGCCTTCATCGAGCGTCTCCGTCAGGCCATTGCCATTCCTTCCATCTCGTCCGAAGCCGCCCGTCGTCCCGATGTCGTCCGCATGGGCCACTGGCTCGCCGATGAGCTGAACAAGCTTGGTGCCCAGGCCGAGCTTCGTCCTCTGGGCAAGCAGCACGGAACGGACCTCGACCTTCCCCCCGTCGTCCTCGCCCGCTACGGAAATGACAAGAACAAGCGCACCATTTTGGTCTATGGCCATTATGACGTCCAGCCGGCCGAGAAGGAGGATGGCTGGGAGACGGAGCCCTTTGAGTTGACTGTCAAGGAGGATGGCCGCATGCTGGGGCGTGGCTCAACGGACGACAAGGGCCCTGTGCTTGGCTGGCTGAACGCTATCGAGGCCCACAAGGCCGCCGGCATCGAGTTCCCCGTCAACCTTCTTATGTGCTTCGAGGGTATGGAGGAGTATGGTTCCGACGGTTTGGACGATCTGATCAACGCCGAGGCCAAGAAGTACTTTGCCGATGCCGACGCCGTCTGCATCAGTGACAACTACTGGCTCGGAACCGAGCGCCCTTGCCTCACATACGGCCTTCGTGGGTGCAACTACTACAGTGTCGAAGTCTCCGGACCCGGCGCTGATCTTCACAGCGGTGTCTTTGGTGGCACAGCCCAGGAGCCCATGACCGACTTGGTGCGTATCCTGGGCTCGCTCGTGGACACGGATGGCAAGATTCAGATTCCTGGCATTGCTGAGCAAGTTGCCCCCCTTACTGCCGAGGAGGATGGTCTCTACGATGGCATCTCGTTCACCATGGAGACCCTCTACGAGTCTCTGGGTAGCAAGACGACCATCTTCGATGACAAGAAGAAGACGCTCATGGCCCGCTGGCGCAACCCTTCGCTCTCTATCCACGGTGTCGAGGGCGCCTTCTCTGCTCCTGGTGCCAAGACGGTCATTCCCGCCAAGGTCATTGGCAAGTTCTCCATCCGCACGGTGCCCAACATGGAGATCGAGAAGACCAACGAGTGTGTGGCCAAGTACGTCGAGGATGTCTTCAAGAAGCTTGGTTCTAAGAACACAATGAAGGTGTATCCCCAGCACTGCGGCAACTGGTGGGTGGCCAGCCCCAAGCACTGGAACTTTTCGGCTGCTGCCAAAGCTACCGAGCGGGTGTGGGGCGTTCCGCCCGATTTCACTCGCGAGGGCGGCTCTATTCCGGTGACGCTCACTTTTGAGCAGGCTACTGGCAAGAATGTGCTTCTTTTGCCAATGGGTAGCTCGACGGATGGTGCCCATTCCATCAACGAGAAACTCGACAAGCGGAACTATATTGAGGGCATCAAGCTTCTGGGCGCATACCTGCACTATGTTGCCGAGGAGCCTCAAAACTAGGTTCTTGGTGTGTGATTCAACTTTTCAATAAAATCTCTGGCAATATCATTCTATTCTCTGACTTAGTTTTCCTCTATATCCCCCGGATGCGCCATCAATCTGAGTATTGCTGTTGCTATCTGCTTGTGTCTGATCCAATATATGTAGAAAGGGTATCATCCCGAAGAAGAAGAAAAGTGCCGCGCCCTTGGGTCTACCTGTAGGCCATTAAGCAGCTCATCTGGCCAAGAGAACTTCACGTTCACTCGTGTCCTCTTTCCAGCCCTACATCCGCCCTTCGCCTTGCCGCAACATCCTCGGCGTTCCACACGCCGTTGAACAGCTCCTCACACTCATCCTCATCGTCCGAGTCAAATAGGACACCTGCCACACACTCGGTCCCGGACCTATCTCCACTACTGACTCTTTCCAGCGGTTCGAACTCTAGTCCCTGTTCCACAACCACTCGCACAACCTCCAGTATGAACTTTCCAACCTTGTACTTTTGAGACGGTTCATCCGCCTTGACGTACTTCCATCCCAGCTTTGTTTCGCATATGGCGCAAAAGATATCGGCAACTTCGTGAGGACCAGTGGCCAGTTGCCTTTTTTCCGTGGGTCCCAGCCGGATGTTGTTCAAACCCAGATTGGGGGAAGAGAAGCTCTGTTCTGGGCTCCTACCATCGTGAAAGGAGGGGCAGGTGGGGGCAACGAGAACAGCTTTGCCGTGGCGTCCATGGAAGCCTTTGGAAACGATCTGAGAGTGAAAAGCAAGATGGGAGCGGCAAGACAGGCAGCGAATGAGGGAGGGAGAAGTCCGACCAAGCCTATTCTTTGGCTTGGATGAACGATTGTCTGACAATGTTAGATACTCTGTGGGAGAGGAAGGTTTTCGTCGACGGAGGGTAAAGGCCAAGGAAGGCAGAAGGTAGCGTGGGAACTTGGGGTTGGAAGAGTTTGGTTGGGGCGGTGAAGGGGATGATCGGTTGAGAGCGATGAGCTCCCCAAACATGGTGATTTGTTTCGAATTTGTGTGAACCACAAATGTAGAGAAGTTTGAAGGGTCGAGAATTGTAAGAGAGAACAGCACGGGAGCAAAGTCCGATGATACTAGGTGATATGGTGATAGTGGTCAAAAATATCACCACATTTAGCGTACGTTACACTACGAACAATAAGACGGCAGTTCGGTAGTTTGTCTTACAAGACTGTAAAGAATGAGCAAAGAATAGCAGCGTCTTTTTAAAATCACCACCTTGTTTGCCATTCATCCCATTTCTATGCCCTGGACGAGTCATCTCCCTCGTGCACATTCTTGGTACCCAAACGGAGCCACCTGACACAGATCCCCCGCCTTCCAGTGGCTTATCGATAGCAGTTGTGGGAGAACCAGGTGGCCATGCGGGGTCATCCCTGCTCCAAGTGCCGGTGACATCTGCACGTGTGGAAGAGCCCCTCCACCTCGAGGTTGATGTTTGCAGTAATACCTACCATGATATCTGTCGAGAGACAAGGTGATCAACCTTCAAACTCTATTCCAGCCTAGTTTTGATCTTGCAAAAAAAGCCACGTACTTCCAAGCCAGTAACAAAAACTCAACCCATCCCCGCAAGAGCCCTGCCCCCATCACTCGGCTTCCTAACCAGATTTTTGTAGCATGATCAACAGCCTCCCTTTCCCACAGCTGCAATGTGATCTCCCCCTTCCACACTCTTGCAAGACCTAAACAATGTCTGGCGGCTTGCTCTGTTGCAAGGGCAAAGTGAGGCCGGAAGGTAGCCAGTGCATCGCCCACCAGCAAGACCCGCCCGTCGAAGAATGTTGCTTTCGAACACAGAGCGTCATTCACCTTGGTAATAAATGGTTGCTCTGTTTGGGTAAAGAGTTCTGCAAAGGGGCCTGGTATCAAGGGAAGCATGTGAGCCAGATGAGACTTCCAAATCTCAGCCCGTACGAGTCCGGAAGGAACGGTATTGGCGTGGAGGTGTCCATTAGTGTCCGTTAAAAGTTCCGCAAAGTTGGTCTCGGGGGTCTCAGAAAGGTTACAATACCAGACCCAGTTTATCAGCCTGGTGCCAGGGGTAAAGGATCCGGAATCGGGCGGGATTATGTAGCTATATAGTAACAACATCAACGCCTAGATCTTCTAGCATGAAACTGATGTCGACACAGACTGGCGGACTTACCATACAATGTAGGTCCTCTTCAGCAAACTGAGCACTGTCCGATCTTGAAAATACCGGGCCGTTTCAGGTGACACTTTGGCTTCGCAGACGGTTCCTCTCCAGGAGACATATCCGGAGTACTCCTTCACCACAGGGGCATTCAACAAGCCCCTGACGGTCGAATGTAGGCCATCAGCCCCGATAACCAGATCAGCCACCGAACATCTCTCTTTTCCATCCTCGCCCAGATACCCAACAACCACAACATCTGATGTCTTCTGCACGCTCGTCACCCTCTGACCAGGGAGATAGCTGCATTGGCCATCTCCGGCCCTAGCTGGAGGCGGGATGGTTACAGCGTCAGACGCCAATCCATCAAAGTTGGCTCGCAAGATCCGATACAACACACCCCAGCTGGTGAGGTGTCTGACGATGCCGGTGTCTCTCCAATACAGGTTCTGACGGTATGCAAATCTGGTAACGACAGCTGGTTGGCAAGCCTGAACACCCGTATCATTGTATAAGCGAAGAAATTCCTGAACCGAGGGACCAAAACAGATGCCGGCATTGTGGCTACTGCGCCTGGGGTTGGGATCTTGTTCCAAGATGATCACGTTGGCGCCATGACGTTTGAGATAGATGCCATGGAGGAGACCAGCGATGGAGCCGCCAACCTGGGCTGGACGTTAGATATGGCTGCTCAGATGTATGAACTGGGAGTTTTGGTGAGTCAATGTGCTCACAATGATGACTGATTTGGGCATTGTTGCCATCGTCATAGCCCGGCTATCCTGTGATCACAATAATACCTTATACTGTCCAGTCGAGTCGAGGTTGAGCAAACAGAGAAAAGAGAGCAAACAGAACAAAGGACTCGACAGGTTCAGAGAGGTCGTCAAGATCGGAAGACCTGCTTTTGCTCAGCTACCTACTTAGCCACTCGGGAAGCGCATCCAATTCTTGTCCAGAAGGCGCAACCGTTGGATTCAGCAGAAAGAGCGTCACGGTTCGACAGGTGTCTTGCACTGTCCACAATGCAATACCGACCTCTGAGAGTGCATAGCCGACAGATGAGCCAATGATTCAGCCGTGGCGCTCCTGTGTTGGTTGACTTGAGTCTGTTCTAACTCGTCCATGGCGAGCCGCAAACTACACTGACGGGAATGGTACAGCGGACTCACAGCTACCGAGGTGCATATTTCCATTTCACAATGGTTGAAATAAGAAAAGGCAAGTTTGTATCTGCATAGACAACAAGAACTAAAAACCAAGAACCAAGAACCTCAAAGCAGGACAGGGTATTGAGCGTCAAATCTAGGACCGAGCCCCGAGGGGTTCGAGGTGTCGGCCCTGTGGGTCTGACCGCCTACCAGACGCCGATCGTGCAATCCAGGCCGATTAGTCTAACTGACCCCAGATCCGTCTTCCGGTTCGCCGTCTCGGAATGCGAAAGGTAGTTTTTGTAACCAACAATAGCCCTGTAGTCCGGTCTTGTATTGATAATTATGCTGTATATACGGTGCATGATGACTAAATCTCGCTGCTGAGTGAGTTGAGATGCGAGTTTTCCGCTCTCGAGCAGTCCGCCACTGCCCCACCCTGAGCACCACGTGATGGGATCTGCTTGGTTGCCAAGTGGCGCCAAGCACCCCCACCTTTCGTTGTTTGAATGGCGAATCGTTGGGCCGCTTTGGCCTTCCAGAGATTTCCAGGTTCATAAAACCCAAACCATCTCCCCATTCTATTCTTCCTCAAAAACCCTGGAATACCCCTACAGTTTCGACAGCGATAATCTCTGCGATTGACACCACCCAACCCCGACAGCTTGCTAGCTACATCACTGCATAACCTACCAAAACCAACCATTCTCGCGATCCATCCATCTTGACCAGCATCAGACAGACGTCTTTCACCGGACCAACCATTCGCTTTTGCACACCGACTAATCCGTCTTTTTTGGGCCTTCCTCTTTCCCAGTCGGCTTTACAGCACCAACCCCTCCTCCATCACCCTTTCGTCTCCCAGAGCTATCCCAAGCAGCCAACGTGGCTAGAAGCAATGGCGCCAATGAAACATAACAATAGTAACAGTAGTAGTAATAATTACTACGGCGAGGACGTTCTCCGTCAGGCCAACATCCTCGCCAGCTGCTACCTCGTCGACCCGTCTCTCGCCTCCCTCAAGGGCCTTCACTACTGCACTACGGGGCTCGCAGGGGCCGAGTGGTATTCCTGAGGTCCCTTCGACGGGACTGCCATCGCCACCATCAAGCCCCCCCCTCGCGGCCATCACGACCAACAACGAGCTTGCGCTGACTCCCAAGGCGAGGAGTCATGTCAGCCGCAAGCAGAGCAGTGGTCATGATACTAGCATCGGCAACCACGAGTTTGCACGCCGACGAGGGGGGGCAACACTTCGCATCAGGGAAGAATGTGAGAGGTTCTTTTGCGAGACGCTGCGTGCCATGTTTCTGGGTGAGAGAAGCGAGGCGCGGCAGGGCTCGGTCCTGATGGGGGTGTTTAACAACAATTCCAATACTCGGAACCAATATGCTTCCCAGCTCACTCCGCCCGAAGACTGTCCCTTGAATTCGCACACCATGGGACCCCCGGGCGCTGGAGCGGGGATTCCGGCCTGGATGGAAATATGGGACTACGCCGGCGGGTGTTCGTTCAGAGCCTTCCTTGCCGAGAACGTCGCTGCTGGTGAGGAGGACGGGGTGGAATCCAGAACCCTGTTTGTCTTTTTCGACCGCGATGTGGTGAGCAGGGATTTGAAGAAGGCGTATGTCGACCCCCCATTGACCCTCTTGCTGTGTTGCTCCAGACTTGCTGACACGAAACAGACTGGTGGCACTGATTGAGTTGGCCGATGGTCCGCTTGGTTGTTCACACATGGTGATTGCCATTGAGCGATGCATCCAAGAAGAAGACGCCAAACCTTTGACCAAGGGCCTGCAGTGGGCTGGCTTTTCCTTGACGACGTTGGACTTTTGGTCCTCAGGTTACGATGTGATTAGTAGCAAGTGGCTTTTCATGGGCATGGAGCTTTAAGGGCTGGGCGCCAGGAGTTCTCTTTCCGACTTTGGGTTTTTTTCTTCTTACGGCCAAGACGATGCATCAGCTCAGCTAGGACCTGATTCAGTGGGTTTCTGAACTTGAGGCGGCATCCGTTCTATACCACTTCCTTTTAGCTCACGACGGAGAAAAATTGCATGTGTGTTCTTTTTGTCATTTTAAAAAATGAATACGGAGGGTGATGTCCTGTGACCGGTTTTCGCGTCTAGGTAGAGGGCTGTTGAGGCGGCCAGTGCCACAGTATATACATTTTTTCAATCATTTACACGCTGATTGCTTGCTGCTATCTACCTTGAATTTCACCTGCTTTTCTCCAGAACTGTACACATCTCAAAACTCCCCCTCGAATTTCCTCACCACTAACTTTTTGCCGGCCAGATAATCCTTCACCTGCTGTACCGTATACTCCCCTCTATGGAACATACCGGCACCCAGCGCGGCGTCGGTTGTCGTCTCCCTAAACACCTCATCAAAGTGTCCAGGATTTCCCGCACCACTGCTAGCAATGACAGGTATCCTGACAGCCCCCTTGACCTGGTTGATCAACTCGAGATCAAACCCGCTGTTTGTGCCGTCCTTGTCGATGCAGTTGAGAAGAATCTCGCCCGCGCCCATTGCCTCGACGGCTTGGGTGAGCTCCACCACGTCCAGATCTCTCGTCTCCCGACCCCCCTTGATTGTGCAGGCATACCAGCAGTACTCTTCTCCCTTTGGCCCCGGAAACTTTGTCTTGAGAGTGGCGTGACGTGTGGCCTCTTGTTTCGGCACATAAACCCTCTTGGGGTCGATGCTAACAACGACGGCCTGGTTGCCGTATGCTTTGCTGATCTGCTCGATGGCCGTGTTTCCAAACAGCGTCTTTCCAGCATTGTAATACTCCTCGGCCGCAATGACAGCATCTGAGCCGATGGAAACCTTGTCGGCGCCAGATTTGAAGTACATGGTTGCTATTTCGAGGGCCGAAACCTTGGTTCCATCGACGTCAACGGTATCCCTGATGCCACCGCCGATCGTCAGAGGAACAAAGACTGTCTCGGAAGTGCGCCGGAGGATTTCGAGCATGGGGAGGTCGGCGACGGGGCAGTCACGGAAGGAAGTGATGTTGAGAAACGTGACCTCGTCAGCACCCTGTTCATAGTACTTCTTGGCCATTTCAACCGGCTTTCCGAGGTTGCGGACGTTGCGATCAGAGCCCTTTTCCCGCACATCATACTGATCGCCTTTGGTGACAACGAGATCACCCTGGTCGTTGGTGCGCACGTCGAGGCAGGCAATGACACGGCGCGTAAGGCCATCTTTGGGAACGAGTTCGGCAGCGATGTTGCTTTCTTGTGGGAGATGCTCGGCCAGCGCCTTCGCTCCCGAACCGTCGAGGAAAGATCGGATCACTCGGAGACCGGCGACGCCGCTCTTTTCGGGGTGGAACTGGGTGGCCAGGACGTTTCCTTTAGCCACGGCGCCGACAAAGGTTTCGGTGCCATATGTGCCTGTTGCCACGGCCCAACCATGGCTTTCCAGCTCGCCCTTGACGTAGGGGTATTTGTACGAGTGCACATAGTAGTATTTCGAATCTGGGCTCAAGCCATAAAGCGTTGGATTCGTGGGACAGGAAGCATTGTTCCAGCCAATATGGGGCACAGCTTTCACACTGTCGTCGAATCGATCGAGACTTCCTGGTATGAGACAAATACCCGGGCAGTCTGCGTCTTCGGCTGAGCTGGAGAAGAGTGCCTGGAGACCGACGCAAATGCCCATAAACGGCTTGCCGGCATCAATGTGGGCTCGGATCGCGGGGAGGAAGCCGGCGGCGGAAAGCTGCGAGAGGCAGTGGCCAAAGTGTCCGACACCAGGCAGAATCAGTTTCTACGTGCGATACCCAGCATGTCAGTATTCCCTATCCTCCTCTCCGACAGGGCGAGCACACAATACCTCTGCTTTTGGGACATCCTCCGGCGACCGGATCCACTCGACCACGTAGCCACACTTTTCAATGGCGTTCACAAGACTGCGCACGTTGCCGGCGACATAATCGAGAAGATAAACCTTTGGCATTTTGATTTGCGACTGCAACCAGGGAGGCTTCGAGACGATTCAAGGTGATGTTGTCAGTGGGAAAGGGCACGACGGGAATACCTATCCAATGAGTCAACCCCTGGTGATCCTCAGGGCAGTGATTCAAAATATTCGCGGGGCATTTCATGGCGGGGCAATGCCCCGTCACAGCGGGTGAACCCACCACTAGGTCCACGCGATAAGCCAAAGTTTCCCCGCTATCGGCATGCCGGGTTCGACGCGCAGCGTTCTGCCAATGCTGACCGCTAACTTTTGACAATCAATCCATCGGAAGCTCAGCTGCGACCCCTGCAAGTCTCCCATTACCCAGACGGGACCTCGGAAGCCACCAAGCAACTCACCGCAGACTTGTCACTGTGTCGACTCTGAACAGCAGGCCGTACTTTGGCAGGCTACCTTACTTCACACCATCCGCGAAGCCTACAACCCCCCGTAATTCATCTTCAACTCTCATTCAGCGGCAGCAACATCTCGCGCGCAACGCAATGCCGTCGCATGTCGAGGCTAACCACGCTCTGCTGGTAGAGAACGAGGACGAGTGGGAATTCGAGTACTCAGCTACCGAGAAAGAGGCATGTCGGCGACTGAAATCCTGTGAGTCGCACACGCTGACAGCTTCCGTAGACCTACTACATTACCCTCGATCTCTCTGTTCGCGACTTTCTCGAGCGCCGAACCGACGACATTATCCATAACACGCGCGGGGGCTACCGAGTTTGGTACAACCCACTGTTCAATGCCGCCGAGCCCCAAGCCTCGAATGCGGCCTTCATTGATGACAAGGATGTCGATGATAACGAACCACCCGAGCGGGAAGAAGCTGACAAGCGCGACAATTCCGGGCTGCAGCCTCCGCGAGCGCCGACAGAGCCGCCAGTCGATCCCCAGTTGAAACTCGACAATGGACAAGATAGAGACTACATGGAGTTGCCGACCAACACTAATGTGTCGGCCGAAGAGATCCAGATACTCGACCTACACTCGGAAAGGCCCTTGGTATCATACCGCAACCACGTGTTTCGCGGTTCATGGTGCGCAAACATTGGCACCGAGATGATATTCACCCCCCGCGACGAACAAGTTCCTCTGCCCGCCCTGAGGAACTTGAACCAAAACATCGATTTGATCGCGGCCAGCGCGTGCAGAATCAACTTTACAGAGACCACTCTTCGCAACAAGAACCCTGCGAATGGCCATGGAGAGCAGGACGATGCTATGGGGCTTGACTCTCAAGAGGAAGACTTGCCAGCTCGGTACAAGCGCAACGGTGGCATCTACGTTCATGTCGGCGGCGACAAGAGCGGGCAGCGGCAGCCGCAGGCGCACTTTCTCGAGGATCTCATCTCCCTCAAGCGCAAACGTAACGAGACGGACGAAGTGACCATCACATCAGTGGAGACGCACCAGAACCGACTTATGGTGGAGGACAGAGCCGAGGAAATGAGAAGGAGGAAACTGCATCGTGACCAGCAGAGGAACATGAGCCTTCGAGAAAAGAGGAGGGACAATATACAGGCTGGGCTGGGGGTGGAGCAGAGGCCATATGGACCTGTCAGAGGGTCGGGAGGGCGCAGGAGGCCTAGGACAAGGGCGAGGAGGACAACGTTAGTTCGGAGGGATACGTCGGCGCTGTCGAGAGCAGGGACACAGCACAGGACCGAGTCAGGGAGTGTGTTGCAGAACCAGCCGACACCTCGGAGATGGGACGAGCTCAAGGGATGGAGGAGTGAGAAACATGATTAATGACATACGTAGCACCCTAGCCATGTCCTCCCAGCCCATCCAGGTCGCAGATCCTTGGCATTGCCCTGTGAACAGGCGGGAGGTGGGGCCTGTCATCCCAGAATGGGTTTTGGCGGCGGGGTTTCCGGTTTCTGTCCAGCGCTAAGAGTTTCGAGCAGTAGAAGATCAGGTACCCATCCTTCAGTGGAGATGCCGCTACGGCATAGGTACCAGTACAAGTCTTGGCTGACGTGCGTGGACGCTGCCGGGCTCCCGGCTTCCCGTTAGGTTGTGACCCCAACTCCCGGATATCCCAGGGCCACATGATTCCTGCATGCCTTGACTTTTTGTCCCATTGTTGATCCTTTTTTTTTGCCTTTTCCATCTTTCCTCTTCCCTTTCCTCCCAAGTATGGTTGATGCCCTCATCCCGCGCACTCTGCGGCCCGGTTTGTCACTCTTTATTCCCATCTCTGCGCTTCATCCTGTCATCCTGTCATCCTGCGTCCCCGCTCCGTTTGGCGGCTTGGTGCTTAGCAATCCCACGTTATTTGTTACCTAACAACCCAATGCGGACTTGCGTACATGAAGCAGCGGTGACACCACATTCCTACATTTCCCCCATCTCGAGTCCTTCACCACCCTTAGAAACATCAACATGGCTTACGGCATCCGCCGCCTCTCATACACTTTTGCCTTCTTAGGTAGCATCATTTTCGTCCTTTGGGCTGTTCCCCGTGCTATCAAGCCCACGCAACCTGACGAAAATGAGACCGAGCGAGACAAGAAATGGATCAATTCCTCGCCCAACTTCCTCGACCGCCAAGCTTGTCGTTGGTTGGGCCTATGCGGGATTCAGCACATACGGTGGGATGCTCCAGCCTTGTCCCACGGCATGGGCGAGGCCGTCATGGATGAATTACGAAAGCTGGCTTTGGCGTGGGAAGGCGAGGAGGAATTTGAAAACACGTGGGACCAAGAGGAGGGCTGGATGGAGGCCGATCTGAAGAGGAGAGGCGGAGAGATGAAGGCAAAAGTGGTCGAGAAAGGAGCGGTACCCGACTTTGTGCTGGATAATGCCCCATTGGTGCACTTGTACTCTGGCGAGAACTTTTGGCCATCGGATATTGCAGAGCATGTCAAGCACATGAAGGTGGAGTCCTCGTGGGATGGCGAGAATGGGAAGAAAGACCTGGCGCTGGACAATCTGGGGCAGTTGAACGGGGAGAATGGGACTGTCTTTCTCACCAGCGTCGATGATGTCGAGAGCAGGCCTGATTGGTTACACAGCCAAGTGGGGGTTCCAACCCCTTTCGATGATGACGACGACGATGATGGCAATGACAATAACGACAAGAATGGCAATAATGGAGCGGACTGGGGCTCGCACGACGGTCAGCCTCGCAGAGCAGATGACGGAATGACTTGGTGGGATGCAGACAAGCAACACCCACCTCACCGCATAGCCGCGCCCAAGAATCTGGGGAGAGGCTTGCGGCGAAGGGCTTCACCTGCTCAGCGGCCAATGGTTGGTAGCTTTCCGGAGAAAGGCAAGCCCGACGCCAGCGGGTATTCCAAGGCACCTGCCGTCCTGGTCCTTGTCGACAAAGGAGCCGGCATCCTGGATGCCTTTTGGTTCTTTTTCTACAGCTACAATCTAGGGCAGACGGTTCTCAACATCAGGTTTGGCAACCACGTTGGCGACTGGGAGCACTGCATGGTCCGGTTCCAAAACGGTATTCCACGGGCCATGTTTCTCAGCGAGCATGCCGGCGGCAAGGCATACACGTGGCACGCCATGGAGAAGCGGTCCCAAAACCACAGTAAGCCGGCTCGTCCAGTTATCTACTCCGCTGTTGGAAGTCATGCCATGTACGCCAATCCTGGGCTCCACCCATACGTCTTGCCTTTCAAGATGCTCAAGGACATCACCGACAAGGGTCCACTCTGGGATCCCGCACTGAACAACTACGCCTATTGGTACGACTACGAGGTTGATCACGAGGAATCCAAGGCAGTCCCGGCAGGTCGAAACCGAACGAGCTTACAGCCTGCGTCGTCAAACCCAGAAGCACCAACGTCCTGGTTCCATTTTGATGGGTACTGGGGTGATGATGTTTATCCTCTCAGTGACGAACGACAGTGGAGGCTCTTTGGTGAGTATCACTACATCACCGGTCCGTTAGGCCCCAAATGGAAGTTTCTGGAGCGGAAAAAGGTGTGCCAGACGGAAAAGTGCACCATCGTCGACAGCATCGAGGCCGGAAAGAAGTCAGCTTGGTATTGAGATGGACAAGACAGGATATACGGCGTTGCTTGATACCCCCTATGGTGGTTGTGTTTTTGTTTGGGTCATGGGATAGAGGTAGATCTTGTTATGTGTTACGACCAATACGGATATGAAATTTCTCTTGCTCCTCCGTCCTAAGGTACTTGAGATCACTCAGCATCCGTGCCATTCACAGCCACCACAACTGCACTGCCCAAACCTCATCTTTTTGTCTGCTTCCGAGTGGTGTGCGTAGGATTCAACAAGCGCTATTAGGGGCAGTAATAACAAGACGATGGGTATTAGCTGCCCATACCCTAGCCGATTCTCCGCCTGTTGATGCTCTCCTTCCATCTCTGCCTGCCCCCATCTTCGATCTTCGGCGATCCAAAAACATCCCAGTGCAAACCAAACCATCATCTCGAGCACGTCACACAAATCCGACCCCAACGCGTTCCAGAAGCAAAACAAGAGCATCCTGGCTGTCGAGACCATCATCCCGACAAGGCCCTGCCTGAGCCTCGGCACAGGGAATTTGTTGTCCCGAGTAAGAACATGAGGCCTCAGATGATCCAGCCAGTACTTCCTCGCTGTAACCGAGAGCTCCAGCATGCGCGCCGAGTAGCCGTACACAATCAGCACCGTGTTCACCGCCACCCACGTCTCCGGCTCGCCGCCCCAGGGGTGTGTCAGCGTACATTTGGCGGGGCAGGCCATGATGCTGTACCAGTACTGGTATCCCCCCAGCGTGGTGGCCCAGAGGAGAAGAGCGGCGAAAACAGCCATGAGGACAAGTCGTATTGTTAACGGGAGGCGCACCGTCCAGGGCCGGATATGAGTGGGTCGGTGGCCATTTTTGGCCGAGATTCGTGGGTGGTAACGGAGAACCAGCAGCGAGGAGAGATGTGTGGTGGACGAGAACCAGGCCAGGTCAGAGGCGATGGTGAAATGATAGACCGACATTGGTTCATCATGTCGCTGCGGTACAGGGAGGCGAGCGCACCGACGAGCACGGCGAGGCCGGTGACGAGCTGGGTGTCGGAGAGGGAGATAACGAGATCGGTGGCGCAGGCGGCTATGACGGGAATGTTGACTCCATGAGAGTGAAGAAAGACAACGAATGGTTGGGCGATGTATTGTCTTGAGACATGATTGGTCTTGTTGAGAGTGGGAGGGTGGGCCAGGGAGGATGGAGGCGGCCAGGTTCCGTCAGGAGATAAGGGGCCATCGGTGCGAGTGAGGAGGAGGGTGAATGTCGTGGAGATGACGGTCAGGAAAGCAGTGATGAAGAAGGCGAGGATTACCTAGAGCTCATCGGAAAGCTGATTAGAAATGTATATGGAGCTGCCAACAAGCGCAAATTCAACATCACGTACACCTATCCCGGCCACCTCGGGGTCTGCTTTGAGGCGCGGGCACACGCAGTTCTGGCTATCGAAATTGAGACAGCTAAAGGCATGCTCGTGTATTCAGTATGAAGTGTCAAGGTCTCTATTCCAGCAGTACAATGTGCCGTTCACGTGAGTATGAGCTGGCTGGTTGGGGAGTATCGGCCAATTGCATTCTGGTGTTTGTGTTCGTGACAGGAACATGTAGTTTTGGGCTGGCCTCAGTATCAATCTTGGAGGAGAATACCGGGTGACTCCTCTTTTCATGTCAATGTCACTGGAATTTGAAGGGATGTGGGTTCGGAGATTCGTCAGGGGGGATTCAAGGGGGCCGGTGAGGGTTAGGGTCAGCTCCATGTCCTCCTTTTCTCATCAGCAATACCAATACAGTATCCAGGTAATATTCAGCACGGAATGGGGGAGACTTCGTTGCATATACTTTGAGTACCAGCTCAATTTATCACTCTGACACCATTTACACTACCAGCAAACCAACCAGACATAGCGAAAGAATGGAAGAACAGCGCCTGTTTCTACCAGAGAACGCCCAGATTTACCATCATTGTATTCTAACCGTCTAAATAACCAAAACATGAAAATGGAAATATTGCGCTAGGAGGCGATACATGCCCACTATTTGTTGACAGCAGCCGCGTTGATGGCAGGAGGCTTTCCAGTGACGCCCTTCTTTGGAGTGCCATTTCCAGTCTTACGCGGTGTAGCATTCCCAGGTGTGCTCGGCATATTAGGCCTATTGGTCTTGGTAGGGAGGCTATCTCCGCCCCTGCTGGGAGTACCGCAGATCGGCTGTTTGCCAGGGTTGGCCGGGCTAACATTGGGGCCGGTGGGCTTCTTGCCGCCGAGGGTGCCGTAGCTGTCCTTGAGCTTCTCAAGGAAGGTCAAGACGTTCTGCTTGAGGGCTCCGGCACGGACCAGAGCCTCGCACGACTCGAGGACCCAGGTCTTGTCGTCCTTGCGCTTGATACGGGCGGTCATCCTATCCATGGCCATCTCAGTGGCGGTCTCCTTGACGGGAGCGCACTCGGTCACTGTGGGAGGCTTTACGCCATACGCGGTTGTCTCAAAGGGAGCCTCCGCCTTGGCAGCCTTGTTGGGGGCGAACATGTCCTCGTCCCACCAACGCTTCTCAACCCACTGCAGCTTGATCAGCTCGAGTGACTTGGTGCCCGTGGCAGACTCGAGCTTTTCGACGGTGGTCTTGCGTGTGAGTTTAACCGTAAATCCCTTGGTGATGGTACCCTCGGCATGCATGGTCATGCCTGTGTTGGTCTCGGTAGGGTGGTGGACGAACCAGAACCAATCCTGGCCGTTGTTCTTAACAGCAAGGGAGACAAGTACATCACCGGCCTTGGGAGCCTTGGGCGCCACCACGGGGTTCTTGGGCTTGGGCCCTGCGAGTTTGAGAGAATCTGAGGTGGCATCATCGTCCCGGCCAGGGCGGTTCGTGATGCGATCGATGACTTGAGAAGTAGTGTCGAGAGCTTGTTCTGTGAGTTCCTCCTTCTTCTCACAGCCACGCGTAGGCTTCTTCTGTTTATTATTCTGCTTCTTGTCATCGGGCTTTTTCTCGTCCTTCTTCTGCCCAGGCTTATTATCCTGCTTCTTGTCATCGGGCTTTTTGTCGTCCTTCTTCTGCCCAGGCTTATTATCCTGCTTCTTGTCATCGGGCTTTTTCTCGTCCTTCTTTTGCTCGGGCTTTTTCTCGTCCTTTTGCTCGGGCTTTTTGTCGTCCTTCTTTGGTTCAGGCTTCTTGTCATCCTTCTTTTGCTCGGGCTTCTTGTCATCCTTCTTTTGCTCAGGCTTCTTGTCGTCTTTGGGCTTGGGCGGGTTGTTCTGCTTGGGAGGCTGAGGCTTGGGAGCAGCAGGCTTGGGTGCAGCAGTCTTGGGTGCGGCTTTGGCAACACTTTGAGCAGCTGCCTTACCGACTGCGGGAGGTGCTGCGCGTGCAGCAGCGCCAGCAATGACCGGTATCAAGGCAGCGAGGGGACCCGGCATGGTGATGGCGGAAAGGGTGAAAAGTCTTATACACTCTAGAGGTCCGACCGGCGGAGATGAAATAAAGAAAGCTGGGGTCAAGAATGTGAGGAAGATAGGGAAAAGATTGGTAGATGGTTGACGCAAGTACGTTGGCACACTCTCGTCGGAAACCCGGGCTTATATACAACCTGTTATGTTTGAATATGGACACAATTTCCAACAATTTCAGCTCGCCAAAATGGGGATAGGACTGAGAAAACGGTCCATGTTCCATGGTCTGTCAGAAAATCAGGGCCAACGACGATGATGCACCTGGCCTTCAAATAAGGCCCAAGTCCGAGTTCAGTCAACAGACAGCAAAGGCCCTAAGGGTCACACTAGTTCTGAACGCTTTCCCAGGATGGCGCGGGGCGCTCACTGTTAGCGACAGTCTCAATGATTAACCCACCCATCCTACTATCTTCAGAGAATCCAACTTTGCCTAGTAACTTGTTTCACCATACGGACACGTATTTGCATCCCCATTCACCGAAAGAATTGAAGAAAGATTGCATCGCCGCTCTTGGCCACTCACCTTCAGCCGCTGTCAGATATATGGATGGTGCCACAGGGAGACATCATGGCTCCTGGCATAATTTCGTCCCATCTTGTATTTTTAGCGCCGGTAAGTAAGCTGACCACACACTTCCCAGTTCACCCACATATTTCCCCATCGGGGTCTTCTTGCTCAAAACACTGCCATCAACATTCCAACACCCGACGGAGACCTGCTCTGTGGGACTGGGCCCGACACCAAGTTCCAACCAACACAATATAACCATCTGATCGGGTGTTATTGTGCTGTTCAATTCTGTGCCGAGTAAACGGCCACAACCTGGCCATAAAACATCAAAAGAACCTTGCATCGCCCCTCAGCTCACGACAGGCCAGATCTTGAACAGCACATTTCCATATTCCCAAACAGGTACTAATATGCTCCGTGTATCACTTGTTTCAGTTTGCATAACTCCAAGCCTCCGAGCGGCAGCTTCAACCACAGCGTGGGTTAATACAGATCTTGATCTGCGGCCTGATGGATACCTAGCCTCCGAGATGAGGCTGAGCGTAGTAGTCCAACAACATGCAGCCAACTCAATCAGAAGCTTGTTAGGTATCCTTCGCTGAAAGTCCATTCGGCAAGGTTTTTTTTTTTTTTTTTAAAAAAAAAAAAAAAAGTTGTACTGTACATGGAGTATGTTGCCGTAGAGATAATATACCTTATCGTTACTATTTTACCCTACATCCTATTTCGTACTGTTTATCTAGATGCCCACAACTCCAGACTCGCTGCATAAACCCACGTCTCGCCATTTTCATGCAAGCCAAATCACCACTCCTGCCCCGGATCACCACCGCGTGCTACTTCATATCCATACAGACATTGTTGCGATTACCGAGTGCGCTCAATAACTCGAACCCCTTGCTCCCACAAAAATAGAAATGAAATAGGTATCAATGCAGTAAAAGTTATTGCCTGCTTGCCAAAGTACACTAAGCACCATATAGTCAACTCCTGATCGCGCCAAAAAGAACATAGAGGGAAAAAGGAAGAAACAACAAGTAAAGAGAACGCAAGGAAGAAGTGAAAGAGGTATTGAACCTCGTATCATGATAGCAGGGTGGCTGCCCCCCTATGTGTGGTATCGGCAGTGCTCTTGTCCGAGTCCAGTGGTGGATCTAAAGGTGTGGTGGCAGTTGTCCCGCTGGTGCTATTCTCTGTGTCTCCTCCACTATCGACAGCTTCCGCGGAGATTTGTGACCCTCGAGCGTTTGGCGCGATGTCTCCAGTCACCATAAGGCCAATTTTCTGGGTGGAGTCCAGCATTTCGAGCTGATCTGGCGGCAAAAGTGGCTCGAAACGCGGTGAAGATACCACACTGCTGGTGTGCTGGTGCTCCTCTTGTGAGCTAGGCTTGACCACATTGATGGTGTCGTCTGACGACTGTGCTCCATGGGAATCAGATTGGTCTTTGTGTTCCACCGACCGATCAGATGGTGTGGCGGCTCCGTCTCCTTCGCCTTCTTCGCCCTGGACAGTTAATGAAAGTTGCTGGAGACGATCGGCAACATGGCCCCTCGCACCCGGAGTCAAAGATTCGTAGCTTCGTAGCTTGTTCATTTGTTCGTCAAAGATCTTCCTGTAGTCCTTCATTTGTAGGAGCCACTTTGCTAGAACCTTGATGAGATACTTCTTGTCGACCGGCTTGGGGATATAGTCGTTCATGCCGTACTCAAGGCAGCGTTCCCTATCGCCCTTGAGTGCGTATGCCGTCATGGCGACGATGGGCACCCGGATGCCTGCGTCCCGTATCGCCTTGGAAGCTTGATGGCCATCCATAATGGGCATGTTGATGTCCATGAGGACGATGTCGTAGGCCGCGGGCTTGCTCCGCACCATATTCACCGCCTCGGACCCATTGGAGGCAAGCGCAGTGTTCTTGAAGCCGAGAGACCTCAGGAGACCGAGCATAACCTTCTGGTTGATCACATTGTCTTCCACCAGCAGTAGACTCTTGATGGGAGCCACCTCTGCCAGCTTTTGTCGCAAGCTAACCACGTCTGCCTCGGGCATGGCCAGAATTGTACCGCCCTTCCGGACCAACCTGCTCTTCCAGTCTTGAATTTGCTCAAGGCTCTTGATCTTTTTGAACCGCGCCGTAAACCAAAATATACTGCCGTGCCGTTCGGGGTTGGGGCGATACCCGATGCTCCCCCCCATCAACTCGGCCAATGACTTGGCGATGGACAGACCGAGTCCAGTGCCCTTGTACTGTTTTGTTGTGGTTGCATCGAACTGGGTGAAAGGCGTGAAAAGGCTTGCAGCGGCAGCCTCGGGGATACCAATGCCGGTGTCTGTCACCTCGGTCATGACTATATAGCTGTCGTGGTCCTCTCGCTGCACGCCGGCCCTGACCCGAATGCTGCCCTTTTCTGTAAACTTGGCGGCATTTCCAACAATGTTGTGCAGTATCTGTCGGTATCTCAGAGGGTCGCCTTGCACCGACCTTGGGAGGTCTGGCGCCAGAAACATTTCGAAATGCACAGATGGGGGCAATGTCGTCTGCACGCTTCGTAATACCGAGGTGACAATGCTCGTGATGCCGACAATGTCCGAGTGAATGGAAAAGCTCCCAGACGCCAATTTGGAATAGTCGAGGATGTCATTGATAACCTGCAGCAGCACCTGTCCTGACTCGTCCATGATGCCGACAATGTCGCGCTGACGCGACGAGAGGCTTGTGTCCAGAAGCAAGGCGCATGCTGAGAGCATGCCATGCATGGGGGTGCGAATCTCGTGGCTCATGTTGGCCAAAAAGTCGGATTTGAGCTTCTCACTCTCCTCGTAGGCAGCAATTAGTCGAGACTCGGCTGACTTGCGCTCCGTCAAGTCTCGTGTCACTTTTCCAAAGCCCACATGAACGCCGTTTTTGTACACGGCCGTGATAACGACGTTGGCCCAGAACCGACTGCCGTCTTTTCTGTAGCGCCATCCCTCGTCTTCCACTCTGCCATCGCGCATGCAGATCTCCAACTCCATCTCTGGCTTCTTGATGTCCAGGTCCTCCTTGCCGTAAAAAACAGAAAAGTGCTTGCCGACGATCTCATCCCGTCGGTAGCCCTTCAGGAGTTCAGCGCCCGTGTTCCACGTCGCGATGTGGCCTTTGGTATCGAGTAGAAATATCGCATAATCCTTGACTGCCTGAACAAGGATGCGGAAAGCCTCATCGGTGGAGAGGCCCGGTTGGACCTCGTCGTCTGTGGACAAGTTCTTCTGCCACTCCGTGACAATGGCCAAAAGCTCATCGCCCTTGAAATACGGTATCACACGTGCCCTCCAGGAAACGGAGCGCCCCGTGTTGATCAGCATCGAGGTTCGCTCTGTGCGCAAGGCAATCGCATCGTCGATGGCCGTGGTGAGAAACTTGAGGTGGACGGGAGATGGAGAGAGTTGGTTCTGCACAAAGGCCAGCAGTTCTTGGCCAACGCAGGCCTCCGGGGAGGGGTTCCATTCTTCGAGGAAGCGCGCAGAGGCTCTGGTGATGCGCCACGAGGGCGAAAGGAGGAGCGAAGGCAGAGGCGAGAGATCAAAAAGAAGACCTAGGTCTGGATGGGGGGGGGCAGTCCCTCCACCAGCAAAGTCGGCCATCTTGAAGCCGGAAAACGGACCTGACTGGTTGAGCCCGGGCCGGAGCAAGTGGGCTACCTAGCGGGCCGCTGCGGCAGTCTGGAAACTGCTCTACTTGTCGGTCGGGGAGGGGTGGTAAGGTGCGGTGTGGGCTGGTGCGCCCGTCGCGCTGGAGGGAGAGGGCTCAAGCGGGCAGTCGAGAAGCTGGGGGATGCAAGAATCATACGATGTTTGGTAGTAATCCTGCACAATGATGAATGATGGGAGTGTAGGGAGGTTCAGTCATCAAACTGGCTGGGTGATCGGTGGATGTGCAGCTCGGCGGAGAACAAGCCCTTCCCTGATCAGTGCGTACCACCTACGGAGCAAGAGGCACTCGAGGCAGCAAGCAGAAAATGAAAAGCTTGGTACAAGGACCAAGAGGTTCTCGCCCTTTCCCCGGTGGTCAAACTGCGGGGTGGCATCCCGCGGGCAAGATCCAAGGATTGTTGCCTATGACATCACTGTTACAAGTCCGCGTTACCCTTTACAGATTAGCTGCTGCTTATTTCGAGCTAGCCCGTAACCAAAACCAGGGCTTGTCGGCTGAAAAGGTCCGGCCCTGTCATTTCACAGATCCAATCACATCACACTGCTTTCGGACTTTCTCCGCTGTCTTTGACTGGTGAGGGGATGGGTCTTTTATCGGTCCGGAGAGTATTCTTTCCCGGAACCGGCCAGATAGCATCCGGCCTCACACCCGGAGCCCCCCGTCTCCACCCCCGTCCTCCGGGCGGCGACGCTCGGATTGAGTTCTTGGTGGGTCCCGTCTGTGCAGCGTTGGGATTTCAGATGCAGCAACCACAGCGCGCCCAGGTCAGTTCATCTTATCGTCACGACGACCACATTACGCATCAAACGCTTCGAGAACAAAGCCACGGGACAGCCAACATGACGGAGACCATCAACCGAGAGGAATGTCAAAGCAGACGAGGAGAGACGAGAACTGGTATATAGCTGTCTGCTTGCTTGCCAAATGTAAGAAGATAGGCTGTCTTCAACCTGCCCTTCAGCCAAGGTTCCATGCAGTCATCGCGCACTTTTACCGGCAAGATTTCCACTCTTCTCCGCTCAAGAGCTCCCAAGTCAGCCACTACCCGCCGGCTCGCACATAACATCACCGGTCCCAGGATCTCAAACAGAACTCCGCCCAAGATGTCTCTCTGGTACCCCCGCATCTCCCACGCCAATTCTCCAACGCCAGGCTTCTCGTCACTCTTCCGCATGTTGGATGACTTCGACAAGTACGCCCGTGAGCTCGGAGGTCACCATGCCGACAGCAGCACCAGCCTCCAGAACTTCTCGCCAAAGTTCGACGTCACCGAGCACGACAAAGATTATACCCTGCAAGGGGAGCTCCCAGGTGTCTCGCCTGAAAATGTCGAAATTCGATTTACCGAGTACCCCTCCCCCATTTCCCCCTTCTTCCCAACCCATCCCTAACTTTGTATCTCCCAGCCCGCAGACCATGGTTGTCAGTGGCCACACCGAACGCAAGCACGAGGAGGGTGACCCATCGCTTCGCCTGGGCAGCCCCGACTCATCCAAGAAGATAGAAGGCGCCAAAGGTAAAGACAGTGAAGTGAAGATGAAGGATTCCAAGGACACCAAAGATTCCAAGGATAAATCCTCGGGACCCAAGTACTGGCTGAGCGAGCGTTCATTTGGAGAGTTCTCCCGCGTCTTCAACTTTCCCAATAACATCGACCAAGACAAGGTGAAGGCCAAATTCAACCAAGGCATTCTGGATATCCTCGTACCCAAGGCTGAAAAGACGGGGGCTCGCAAGATTGAAATTCAAGGATAGATGACAGAAAGCGGATATGGTAACCTTGCTCATGTTCTCTTAGATACAGCTCAATTCAACTGAAAGGCCCTGACCAGAAATACACACTTCATCACGCAGAACTTTGGTTCTCGGAAGATGCTGTCCGGTTTCGCTGTACTACTCTAGGTTGTGAGACAGAATGCAGGTAGCTACCCTTGACAAGCTCGACTGCGTAGTACCCCTACATTTGCCCCTCCTGGCCCCTTTGAACAGCTCTTTCTTTTGCCCGAATTCACTCTCTGACCTACCCACCCACTTGAGTCTAAGCCATGGCACATCACCGACCTGAACCATATGGGGCGAGGCATTATCCCTATCGCAAGACGGCGCCCTTCATCGGGGACGCTGTGACACGTGAAGTCTCCGAATTGGATGCCATCGATACTTTTCTTTCTCACCGCCTTATTCCTGCGATTCGTAGGGACTCCGATCGCCCGGTGAAGGTAATTGTCAACTTGGGTCACATGGAGCAACCCCCGGAAGGCGCTTACGAATCCTCTAACACCATCATATACAATGCCCCAGGCGCTAGCATGATCATTCGTGAGGCAGGCTACCAGCTGAAAACATATCCACCACATCCGCTTGCGCCCACACGCCACTCTCCTCCCTTCCGCAATCCCTCTCCTGTTCGGGCTATCATTGGGGGTGTCGAAGGAGAGGATCACGACCGACCTTATTTTCGTAGCATCTCGCCTGGTGCACCGGCTGCCCCAAGCCCAGGATGCCGCTACGTCCGGACGCGGCACTCTCCACCGCCATCACCATCAAGGCAACCTCACGGTGTCCGGCATAGCCTCCGGCCTATCTCGTACAACCGGGTCTTTGGCGAGGGTCCACCCCAACCCCGAGTGGTCCTTGGCACCACACTGCGAGACAGGCTTCTACATTCTCATGCTCATCCTCACGCGCGTTGGTGTAGAGGGTGTCACCATCGTCACAGAAATATCAATACCGATGGATACTGTCCTCAGTGTGTATACGTCCTACACACAGCTCCTCTGCCGCATCGCAGAGTGGAAGAAACTGCTCCGGGAATCAGACCGAGACATGTACCGCCTTCCGAACTTGGTGAAATCAGGGTGGATAGAGATCATAGAATGGCAAGCCCTGGGATGCTGAAGGCAGGTCGGCAGCAGGAGAGAAGGCATCCCGATTTGATGATGGCGGAAACCGACAATACCAGTGACGAGTATGAGCTCTTCGACGTAAGGGGAAGGCAGGCAATATAATTAGGTAGGGTACCTGGTCACCTCGTGGGCAAAAGAAGGTGCGAGGTGATAGTTATTGTACGTTGTATTTGACTTCAATGGAGTACTAATTATTCTGTATGCTAGCATAGTGAACGGACTTGCGCAATGTTCACGTGCTATGGGACGGGACTTTCGAAACGGAGGATGCATGCCTTGAAGGGCCTCGATCTCTTTCTTGATACACACATATTTATGTTAAGGTTTTTCTGCAAAACACGATCATTTTGACTTCCAATCGCGAATTAACGTAGACGAGTCCCAGACTATATGTGCAGCTGGCTCGTGGCTCACATGAGCCAGCACTGGCTTTGCAGTAGTTCTGTGTCCAAACCCACTTTCGATGCAACAATGATTTGACTGCTACATGACGTCTGACTTCCATCATGTCAGATTGGCTTCCAGAGCACACTAACAAGCAGTTGTGTCCCTTCTTCTGCATTCAAGCTTTGAATCTTACTCACTTCAACCGCGCGAGTTTCGTTTCAAATTATTCTCTTCACATGCTACTACAGCTGCTTGCTAACTGCATTCCAGCCTGTGTGTTTCGGGTAAATCTCTACTTATATCCCCTCCCGCCTTTGCCAAAAAGTGCCACAATGTCTGTATCGCCATCACGTTCGAGCAGCACCAAGGTAGAAAGAGGCTCACCACCCGCAATCCACTCTGAAGCATTACAGTCGTCACTCTCTGGCAACAACGAAACCAGTTCAACCAGCTCCGGGACCATCTCAACAACGACAGCACTCCAACACAAAGACGCCATTCCAATGCAAGCCCGCCGCAGCATGGAAGACGAACTTCGCCCCGTTCCCTCTGGATGGGTTAGGGAATTTGATCCAGACACGCATCACCAGTTCTTCGTTGACACCAACTACAACCCCAACCCCAGATCCATCTGGCACCATCCACATGACGACTCCGAATTTCTTTCGTCACTCAACGAAGCAGAGAAGGACAAGGTCCGTCTTCAAATTTCCGAGACGGTTCTGGACAGCGCCGATGACTTGTCTGACGAACCAACGGACGACTCTGGCTCTGACTCCAAGAGCAGTGACACCTCAGGAAAGCGCTCGTTAGCGAGAAAGCTGAAGGATACACTTACTGGTACGACACATGACGAGCGTGTCTCCGCACGGGCCGAGAGGGCTCTCAAGGAGAAAGAAATGTACCGTCAACATCGCATCCTTCGCAGGGGGATGGCCACCGCCATGCACACCTCCCGCCCAGCGTTCTTGGGCAAGGACGAGAACAGGACGCACATGTATCTCGAGGCACCTGGTCACACATTCCCAGGTGTGGCCGACGCCAAGCCGATCAGTCCTTACCTCGACGAGATCATCTACGACGAGTCGGAATATGGCTATAGCAAGCCAAAGGGCAGATATCTCAGACCAGGGTCCAAGATGTATGGGTTTGGTTATGGGGGCTACGGCTGTGGGAAGTTTGCGGGTGGCAGGTGGTCTAAGCCTGAGCAAGAATATGAGGGAAGAGGGTTGGCAAGGTCATGGACGATGGCGATGCCGGTTTTGGCAGGCATGACAATGGGGGCCCTGGGAGGAGTTCGCTAACGCGCCTTATTTATCAGAAGAGATATTTGTAGTATTCACTTACATTGTTTTCCAAATTAGAGTGGGGTTTACATCACTCTCCACCATTTCTCAGGGGTTCAGGGTTAAATCAGGGGTTCAGGGGCTACAATCTTGGCGTAGGACCATCACCCCAGGCTTTACTTCTACCACGAGACAGTTCGCTACCTAGATGTTCATTTAATAAGAAAACCTCTCGACCGTCGTTTCATCGACACCGGGATACAAACAAGTAAGGAAAGCATATTTACAGCCTTGGTTTGATTTGCTGTTCATCTCTCTCCAACTCCTCGAGGACACTGGAGAACCTGTCATATGCATCCTTCTCGGCATCAAAATTCAGCAGCCACGTTTCCCGAATGAGGTGGATCATCTCTGGCTTTTTCCACACCTCATTCCAGTCTGCCTTGTGCCACCTCTCTCTCATCTTTGGGCCATTGGCCTGTGCCCGATGTACTCGTGCGTATCGAAGTTTCTCGTACGCCTTAAGAGCTCGCGGGATGTTCTGTCTACCGCTGAGCTCTAGGCAGGTCGCCAATACAACGCCATCTTCGATACTCTGGCTCGCTCCTTGAATCGACGTGGGCAGGAACGGATGCGCAGAGTCGCCAATCAAGGCAATCCGCCGCTTGGGTGAGATGAACGTCGGCAGGGGGTCCCGGTACACCAGCTTATGGTCTATCAGTCTTCCATCAGGCGTCGCCTTGACCAGTTCATGCACAACATCGCACCACCCCTCAAGATACTTGAGCGCCTCCTCGGGCTTTCCCGGAAACTGCCATGACTCCTCGATATTCCCATCGTCAATGTGGGTGAAGACCCAGTTGACCTCGGTCCCGTTCTTGATGGTGGAGGCCAGAAAGTGGATGTCCGGCCCGATGAAGCCCTGGTGCGTGTCGCCATTCTCAACCAGATGCTTGATGACAGGATTATTGCGCACCCGGTCGGCCGGAAACCAGGCTCTGTACACGGCGTACCCGGACGACTTTGGGTTTTCGTCAAAACCGAGCACAATCTTTCTCCCTCGCGATCTCACTCCCTCGGCCGCGATCACCACGTCCGCCGCGATGCGCTCTCCGTTCACCACCACACCGGCCTGAGGGGGCGAGTCTTGCTCAAAGTAGTCCTCGACCCGCTTCCCGAGGCGGATGTCGATACCACGATCCACAGCATGTCGATATATGATGTTGTGCAATTGCCCTCGGTGGCCATTGATCCTTCTTCCCCATGCCTTCTCGTGGGAGAAGTCCTGCCGCGTGACAAACTTGCCTTGGTGGTGATAGAGGTCAATGTGCTTAGTCTGGCGGGCAATGGCTTCCATTTGATCCACAACACCTGGCCAGCGCTCGAAGGCAACGGAGCCATTCGGGTCGAAAGAGATGATATCGCCGATCCTGGTGATCTCTTCAATGTTATCAACCTTGTCAAACAGTGTGACGGAGTGGCCCTTCCGATCGCATTCAATGGCCGCAGCAAGACCCGCGAAGCCAGCTCCGACCACGATGACCTTGATCCCCGATGGGGGTCGGCGTGGGGAATTATTCGCCATTTTACGTTGCTGTCGACCACGTTGATGAGCCGCAGGGTGCTGGCTTCTAGTGAATCGGTGAAAGGACACAGATGGTGGGTTGACCCTATCGTGGACGGGCAGAAAAGGTTGGCTGTCAGCAACGGTTGAGAGCAAGGGAAAAGGACAGGATCAAAATATGGAGCCCGGTCCTTCTTTTACTCTCCGAGCACCCCCTTCAGCTCCGGTACCGTGGGCGCCAACGTGACGCTTCTCAAAGCTGGCCGTTGGCAGACCGCAGGAACCAGATCACCCATCATCACCAATGGCAACCCATAGGCTGAACTGCCGACCCCGCTTCTGCTGTCATGGTCCGAACTTGGTTTAGTCCTCGATCGAGGGCAAGAGACCGATAGAAGTCTTGCAGGGGGAGGCCAAGAAGGCGATGGCGAACGGGCCAAGACCGCCATTGGTCAATCCTTGGTTCTCGCTCTTCAGGGCAACAGGGCCTTATCTCAACGAGGCAAGCGGTGTGGGCTTTTAGGGTCGCTTTGTGCGGGGAAAATAGCGGCGAGGTTCCTGATGTACCGCCTCGATGCCTTTTCCCTCTTTGGCTTGATGCGAGCTTACCTGATCACGCTCGGCCAGCCATCCATTTCGACGATGTTGTGAATCTAGCTACCTACCAGCTGTTTTTACACCACCAGGGCATCAGAGACACAGCCCTGTCTCCTGTCTCACCGTGTCGGTATTTTGGTTGGACCTGAGGAGAAAGCAGGCGACGGTGGTGTGACTGTAGGACACAGATGCAAGGTTCTTACCACTCATCCTATTCGTTGACACCGCAGACACCCCAGCTACACACACCACAGACAGCCTTTTCAATCTCTCGACATCTCAGCCCACCAGGGCATCCCGTCCAAAACATGAGGATACTTCACACACACAGACACATACATCGATCGAAGCTTTTGATGGAGAAAACGAGTATTTGTACCACATCCCGTGATGGCATGCAAGGGTGCAATTATGTACATGAAGCATGAGGCGTCCCCTTATCCTATCTACCTTGCAGACTTTCCCTTACCGTCCATCGAAGTTTGAGACCGCGTGGTGAGAACCCACCCCAGAACGTCCAAGGTCAAATCCAACAACTTAAAGGCACTGGGAATACCACTGATTGCTGGAACGGCAGGTAGTGCCCGACTCGCAGCAAGTAGGACCATTCCAGCCCTGACCACCGCATTGGCCCCATCTGGCAGCGCACTATTTTCGTGAATGGTTATTAATTGTTCTATTCTGATCAAGCACCTGGCCTAGAGAGCAAAGGAGGACTCACGTTGGAACCACCGCCGCCGCCGCCGTTGCCGGGGTTGGGGTTGGGAGAAGGCTGGGGCTGGGGCTGGGGCTGAGCACCACCCGAGGAGCCGCCAACGTTGATAGTAGCGGAGCCGGATGAGAAGTAGCCCTCAGTGGCGACAACCTGGTAATCATGGGTTCCCAATCTGAGTCCCGCACGTTCCCAGGCAGCAAAGTGGGTAGCCATGTTGACAGAGCCGCCGGTGCGCTTCTGCTGGCGGACGGACCAGTACTGGTCAAAGGTACGAGTACCCTCGATAGAGGGCTGCTGAACGCGGGTGGACCTGTAGATGTCATAGGTGGCACCGCCATCGACAACGCTTCCCATGCGGGTGGCTCCCGAGGATGGGTTGTAAGTGCCAAAGTTCTCAATCACGTAGTACTCGACAAGAGGGTTTCTGGTCCATCCATAGATGGCCAGGTACGAGTTGCCGTTGGGCTGATAGGTGCCCGTGTAGTTGATGGTGCTGTTGCATACGACCCTTGTCAGCTGCTGGCACCAGCACACGACGACATGTTGCAACACTCACCGAGCAGTACCGGGGTTCCATCCCTTACCACCAACCCAGTTGCCGTTGCCGGACCATGACACCGAGTACTGGCCGCCAGCCTCGTTGGTATACCTCACGTTCGGGCCGCCGTCGGTCCAGAAGGAGAAGTAGTACCCATTGTGTGTACCGGTAGCGCTGGTTGTGTAGGTTTGACGCTTGGCCAGCCCAGGAAGCTCACCGGGGGCAGCGAAGACACCAGTGGCCACTGTCGCGGCGGCAACGAGAAGGGAAGAAAGGGTGACCATCTTGATGTTTCTGGAGAGACAACTGGAAAGTTACAGGCCTGGTCGAACAAGAGAGTTGGGATCAATTTCCTCCGTTGGGCGACAAAGGTGCTTATATAGATTTCCACATGCCAATCTGTTCATTGCCAGCTAGGTGGTATTGGGTCTTCGGAGGAAGCGGATTTTGCCCCTTATCCTTGGCCCAGGCATTCAACTCCAGTCCTTTGCCAGACAACGGAGGTCCCTGCGTTACATGAGGACCTGGTTGTAATGCAACCCCTTGGTTGTGGATTCCTTTCTGGGTGGATTCTGTTCTGTTTGCTGGTCATTGCCCCGGATTCTAGCACCTGTCATCTAACGTCGATTCTACCCACTCCTTGAAGCACTTCCCCACAAATTGGCACAACAGCCCAGTGCAGTGGACATAACCAACAAGAAACTCGTCGAAGATTGAACAACCGACTTTCTTATTACCAGCAGGTAACTGTGCTCTTGACACAAGGTACCTAAGGTACCTACATGTGGGTGATCTGTCGAAATTGGCACTAACATCTTGATCAATGCCGAATTCGTCCAAGCGTAGTTCATGCAAAACAGCACAGTTGGTGAAACAAGAGACGAGAACGGATTCTAGACCGCCATAACACCGCAAATGTCAAGGAGAAAGGCATGGGATCAAAAGCCCTTGCAATTCCAGAGTGCCAAGTTGAACAACTTGGAATTCACACGCAACCGATCTGTGCAATGCAACCAGAAGCGTGACAGGACTGTACACCAAGGTTAGCCGCGCGTATAGGAGGTCTAAATTCAATATACTGAAGACCTCATGACATGGTGTTTCCCTGTGCTAGTCTCCCAGTCAGTTCGACTCTCAAACCGGGTTTCTGGTTCTCGGCCACCGGCCTGTCTGCATCGAGTAATATGGGTTGGTACGTAGACAGCCTTGCCGAAAGATGCAACCCAGTTCGGCAAAAAAGGGAACGGGGCCTTCAGGGAGCGAACTACCGATTCAACCGACGGGTAAATCAATGAGACTACGACCCAAGACCTTAAGCTAAACATGTGCAGTTGTATGTCAATGGATGGCGTCCAAAGAGCCTCATGACATGGGGCCTGCTTCAATTGCTTCAATGGGCAACCACGGGATATGGAGGCCGAGAACTGGTACTGCCAAGCTGAAGGCTCAACATGGGCAGTGGCGGCCGAAAGGATGTCTGCGAACCTAAAAGAACATCTCCCTTGATCAAACTGCGAGTCAAGGAATGTAGGTGATGCAACCTGCCAGAGCGCAAAGTAGGTCGGGAAGCTTGTGTAAGTAGGCAGGGCTGGCAGGTAGTATGTTTGTTCCAGACCTTATGCATTAACGTCAAGTTTTGCTACGGCTCCCAAGGATTTGATATGGTAGGTAGGTATTTTACCACAGTCTATCCGCTGAAACAATGATTCCAACCAGATAGGACATCTCTACCTAGCTGATTGACAAACAATGCACTTGAACCTGTCTAGAGACTTCTCTTGTGTACTCCACCTTTAGGCTGTTTGTTAATCTGGGGTCACAGAGTTGCATTCCTACGGCTACCTGCAGCTCAGAATTAACAGCCTAAATCTTGTAGTCCCACCTCAACCATGTGTGAACGGAGTCCTAATCCCGCTTTCTTGGGCAGGCATAGTGCACACGCAACGCTCTAGCACTGCACGTAACTGTCAGAAATTGTCTCTGGCTATTTTTCACCAAGTGTCCAATTAGGATGCGATTCGATCCAGCGTGGCTTGAAAAGACTGATGGGAAACATCATCACTAACAAGACGTCGAAGCAGCAACGCAGAATCCAACTCCATCTCGATGAATTGTGTGGAGTGTAGGTGCAGGTACAATGCTGGGAGAGACTGGGTGTGTGTGGTAGACAAGGTGAATTGATGATGCCGCCCGGATAATGGGATGGTGTGTATGAAACCAGTTGCACAGAGGGAGGTGGGTGTGGGTGCCCAGGGCAAAGTCAAATGCCACTTTCAAAGTCTCTATGTTTGATGACTGGCAGTTCCTAGCCCGATCCGGAAAAAGCGGTTAGCTGGATAGTGGTTCGATGAGATACCTATCCTTTGTCTCTGAGTGAAGGCTGCCCTGTGAAACAGCTACTTGAACTGATCCTAGTTACCCGGACAAAGAAGGGCATGATGGATCTGGGGTTGATAGGGCTTTGTTGTCCAAGACCTAAAATATACATCTCATCATCAATCGGGTAGCTACCTTACCTACTTAATTTGCCTACACGAGCTCATAATAATCCAGACATTGGTCACAACTGCCCCTCACACCGGAGTACCGAGGTTTTCTCTAAACCGCCATAATGGCATCTCCGAACGACAGCACAATTCGCGATGATTCCGGCTTTGTGGGCGTCCAACGCTCTACAGATACACCTTTTGGCGAGAAGATCGAAGAGCGAGGGTGGAAAAACATGACGCTGGTAGCCTTTCCACTCGAGCGGCCCGAGGTGGCCGAAAGAGAAGCTTACAAAAATGAATCGCCTGTTACCAACAAATCCCTCATCTGGCTACAGGCTCGTCCCAAGGGCTTTGTTTTGATCCGTTGGTTTACTCTCCCGAAGTACGTGACCAAAAATGGTGTGATGGTAGGGCTGTTCCACTCTGTGGACAAACCGGAGGAGCAGGTGGTCATCAAACAGGTGCTGGGCAATATCTCGTGGCGGTTGTCGAGCAATGTCAACGGAATCATACCAGAGATTGAGTACATGACTTTGGACGACCCTGCAGCGTACAGATCGCTAGAATATGACCGTATGTGTTGTCCATCATCGTCCAGACGCAGCTGCTAATAAAATGTGTACTACGTAGCTATTCTGTATCCAATCTCGCAGATGTATGCAGTTCAGATACATGATTACGGAACCAGACCCGACAACGACATTAAAAACTGGCACGGAGACTCACAGTCAACCATGTTCATGAAATACTACAATGGCGGCTCGCTCTGGGAACTCCTGGAGAATTACAAGAAAGGGCGCTTGTCTAAAAATTTGGAGCGTACAGGAGCCGAGGATGTCCCCGAGGAATTCATCTGGCATTTCATCGCCCAAGTCGGGCGGGCTTATGCCTACTTGCACACAGGCCATGTGAAATCTCCAGAGGAGAACCTCCGGAATAACAACCACTTGAAGACCGACTTGAAGCATCCAACGTTGAAAGATTGGGTCTCGATTGGCCACAATGACGGCCACTTACACAATATTTGGCTGCACTACCCTTCTGCTGAAGAAAAACAAAAAGACCCACGACTCGAGAACTTTAACGCCTGTTTTCCACAGATTCACCTTGCAGACTTTGGCCTGGCGTGCGACGTGAAACATGATGTTCACGGTGAATACAAGGCAAGGTTGAAAAGGCTTCCAGAGCCGGGGACGTGGTTTGACAAGATGTATTTCGGTGTGATGCTGAAGACACTGTTGACTATCTCTGAAAAACGCATCAAAGCGTGGGGTCTGGGCAGAGAGCTAGCCTTTCACGTTGCCGAACGGGAGCAAGCCGGCGATGAGATCAAATTTCCCTTTACCAAACTCGCAAGCTCCAAGAAGTTGCGAGCAAAATACAGCGGAGAACTGCTTGATCTCGTGGGGAAGTTTGAGGATATGTTGGATTTCGCAGCCGAAGAATACGACAACACGGCGGACATGAAGGAAGCGACATGTGCATGGTGGACCGAATTTACTCAAACCAAGAAGGTACAAAGGGAAAGACGCTGGGAGGAATGGCCCAGCAACGACTGGCTTTACGGACATGTCATTGCGTTGGCCGACTATAAACTGGATCAGCATAGAAGGGCGAAGGACAAAAGGGATCGCCCGGTCATGTGGACCATGGGCATCAGGGGCGGGATGCCTTATCGGGCTTATGACCCGCAGCGATGGCCTTTCACTGCTACCCAGGACTTTCAGCAAGCTCACATGGCTCTCGTCGCGATTAGGGTACACACGTTTCCTTTTTGGCCTTCCCGGTCGGCTGTCATCATGGTTATGGAAGCCCGCGGTGGGAAGTACAAAGACCTCGTCCGAACAATTCACCGGCACAACAAAATATTGAATGACCGACGAAAACTGCTCAAAATAGCCGAGAAGAATTACATGTATCCGTTCATGAACAACTTTTATGTGAAGCCGCTGATCACCGCCCCCCAGACCGGGACGTCCACCCCTTCGCATGCACATCAGTCTTCAAGCCCACAACAGTCTGGAAGGTCACAGCAGTCCTCGAGCTCGCACCAGTCGTCAATCCCAACTGTGAGCACCAACTCCCCGCTTAGAGATGCTGCCATCGTGGCCCGAGTGAACAAGCCAGTCTGGGAACTATATCCCTTCATGGCCAGGGAGCTTAGTACTCTCGACATCCGGAGATCCCGCCAGATCGACATTGCCACACGTGGGAATCTTCCCGACATTGATAAGAGGACACTTGCCATTGTGGACAAACATGTGAAGAATATTTTGGCGGCGAGAAGCTCTTTTTGGGCCGAGGTGGAGCGCAGAAAGGTCAAGCACCTACAGGAGGAAAAGCATCATGAAAATTCCATTTTTGAGGGCAGGAAGGCTGATTATAGCTTGGCTCATGTTTACAAGGAGAGAAACATAAACACCCAAATCAGCATGCATCACGAGTTCGACCGCAAGCATAACGATACCATCCGTAGGATTGACAACGAAGTTCGATTCTTGGAAAGCCTCATGGAATGGTGGAAGGACCAGATATCGTTCATCAACAATCAACAATTCACAGAGGGTGGCACTGTGCCTGTGCACCGTGATTTCAAGAGCAAGCCCGGTCTTTACGATGAGTGGATGTTAGAGGCCGAGCACGAGCAGTCAAGCTCTGCCGATCCTGATGGGAAATCCACGATCCTGCCAGACCCGAATGACCCCTCATACGAAAATAGGGCACTTGACCGCCTGGAAAAATACTGCGAATACATTTTGAGAACAGGGTTCTTCGAAAACCCAGACATGACCCTCAAAGATGTCACAAACCTGCCGGCATTTTGGGCAGCTGATGATACGATACTACTCGAGGCAGAACAAGCTGCAGAAAACTCCTTTGCTGATGGGTTATCGATGTCGGCTGACGAGGAATCTGTCACACCTCTTAGAAACTTGTTTAATGCGCCGGGCGATCTGGACGACGGGAGAATGGACCAGACTATTCAAGACAATATAGATGCTGCTGAGGGGAACTCGTCATACATTGATTCCAGTGTGAGGCGCTCCACTCCCACGACGAAGGGAATTCCGCTGGCCGAGTACTACCGCAAGCTCTATGCCGGTGAAAACCCTTGGGCTGGAGAGGAAGACGCTGGCGATGGCGATGACGCTCCTACGATGGCTAAGATGTCGAGCGTCATGACTCTCCAGGTCCTGAGCGAGGATGAAGATGGCGGTACCAATACACTGTCTAGAAATCTGAATATTCCCACTTGTCAGGGGAGGTTGGTGGCACAAACTCTGCCTGGAAGGTATCAGGGCACCACGGTACCGAGCCAAGGACCAAAGACGTCTCAAACCAGGACCATCACCCACAGCGTTGATTCAGCACTGGGCCCAGCTTCTGAGAAATTCTGTCAAGGTCCTAGACCATGGACTTCACTGGATGACTTTATGCGCAGTGGAATAGAATCTCGTCTTTTCGGTCCATTGCCAGTACAAACTTTTGATCCCAAGCAGTGTATACGAGCATGGCATCTGAGGCTAGAGGGCGACAGCACTCCAGAGGAGTATGTGAGGAATGGAATGGACAAGGCCGTACAGCACGCGATACGGGTGGAGGAGGAATTACAAAATGGGGCTTGGGATGATGGGGCTCGTGGGTCGAAGCGAGGACGGCGTTCTCCAAGGTTTCGGTCAAGTGCAAAAAGACGCAGGGAAGTGTGATCTGGGTGTTGGCTTGTTGTTGTCTGTTTGCCATTTCTGTCTACTGTTCCAGGTTTTCATGAAGAATTTGCAATTACAAAAATGTTCCATTTGTGTGATCAGGATCAACATAACTGGTTATGGTAAAATTAATGCCTACTACAGGAATCGAACCTGTGCTCTTCGCATTACAAGTGCGACGCCTTACCACTTGGCCAAGCAGGCTTTTATGATTGGATGCTTTACCACCCAGACTCAGAATTCATATCATGCGACAGAAATGACGTCTTTTTCCTTCTCTTGTGACTAAGTCTTTTCAGCATTGCTATTCAATTGGTCTTGGTTCCAAAAGAGGGTGCAGTGCGGCTTATTTTGCAGGTGATGGGCAAGCCAAGCTCTCCAAACTTCCGAACGATGACACAAAACCACCCATCACCAGTGTGCTCAGGCTGCCAGAGCAACCCCTCATGCAATACTACCAATATATGTATGCATCTCAGACTAGTGAACCACCTGCCTAGGAGCATGCTTCGGCTGATATTTTTGTCCGCCGAGTATTTCCATTGTATTGCATATCTCGATACCTAGTCACTGGCTCGTTACCCAAGGTACCTCTGTCCACACTCCCCCTCCTTCGTGGGTATGTGATCACCGCGACGGGTACCCTCCCTCAAGTGAAGGAGGGCATGGTACCTTACCTACCTTTCAGGTATATAATGTGGCTAGGGTTTAATACCCTAGGTAGTATATGACGGGACATACTCCGAAGCATTGACAGCACAATTGTCTGCTCCGCATTCTACTTGAACATAAATCCATTAATCGTGGACACCCTGAGAGTCATGTTTGCCATTATCACCATCCTACCCTTCTTACTCGTATTCCAATTCTGGGTCCTATTTGCCTCCCCACTCGACGTCCAAGTGTCCAGCAATACTAGTTCCACGCTGTCGATTGAATCTTCCTTCACTCCAGTTTTGCCCTCTCGTTTCATCACCCAGTCCCATACTTCGGGCTCTCTACGCGGGTCTGTGCTTCTTTATAACGGCAAAATTCACACAATCGGCCCCAGCAACCGGGTAGTCTCCATTTTGGCCGTTAGAGATGGATACATTGCATATACTGGTGACGATTTACCCGAGGCTGAACGCACTTTGTCACAGTCGTCCTCTCCAGTCAGGAAAATCAACCTCCGACGTCGAGTTGCGGTACCGGGGTTAATAGACTGCCATAATCACATTGTTCTCCTCGGAAACAGACCCGGTTACCATACCCCTCTGGAGCTGTCCTTGTCGGTTGCTGATGTGAAAGCAACATATCAGCAGCGTGCAAAAGGGGTGCCAAAGGATGGGTGGATCACAACCATCGGTGGCTTTTCTCCCAATCAGCTCGAGGAACAGAGACTCCCTACGTTGGAGGAGCTGGATAGCGCAGTGAACGACAACCCAATCTTCATCTCCACATCCTTTTCTGGTCCGGCTACCACAAATACAAAAGGCAGAGAGATCTTGGAAAGAGAGGCTAGCGTGGTGATAGCGACGAATGGAAGTATTGCATCTGGACTGGAAAATGGAAAAGCGCTGTTGTGGCTGAGGCAGAGCTTGTTGGGGTTTGAGGAGAGGAAGAGGAGCGTGAGGAGTGCAATGGAGTATGCAGCCAGCGTCGGAGTGACAACACACGTAGGTTCTTCTTGCGATATATGTCCCCTCACCTTCATGCTCCGCCTGCACACCCTGCCACAGATGTTGGTGAACATTATTGGAGCTCTTACTAACCCAGGCCACCAAAGCTGGATCAAGGGGCCTTCAGTGCGACCAACACATCCTCGGACGGTGCTGCCTCAGAAGATCTGTATACCTTTCATCTTCCTTGGCTCTCGGTGTACAATGACCTCGACGGCATCATCCGGCTTCGCATAAACTTCCTTCACGATGACACAACGACAGAAAACCCTACTCTTGTAGAGCGCCTGCGCAACACGTTCCCTTTTTTTGGCAATGACATGATGCGTACCGGTGCCATCGGCGAGTTCGCCGTCGGGATCGCAGACTACGCCGGCGGGCCCGTCTTTGAAGCTGCCGCCCTTAAAATAGCCAAGGCAGGGTGGCGGCTGGAGGTACACGCTCTTGGAGAAAATGATCTCAAAACACAACTAGAGGGCTTTGAAAAGGTCGACGCCGAAGTCTCCATCAAAAACCTACGCTGGGTTGTCGCCCATGTGCCAAGGATCTCGACAGATTCTCTCAGAAGACTAAAGGCATTAGGGGCGGGTGTGAATGTTTCTGGCTGGCTCTACCTTTCAGGGATAGGTAACACAACAAACCCCGCCGGACCTCCTTTTCGAAGAATCCTGGACAGTGGAATCCGTGGAGGGTTCGGTCCTGATGGGGCGAACATTGCTCCCTTGAGCCCGTGGCCTCATGCGTATTATGCAATTACTGGAAAAAACGCCAAAGGAGAGCTCATCAACCCCGGCCAGTCAATCAGCAGACAAGAAGTTCTGGAGCTCTTTACGAAACGCAACACTTGGTTCTTAGGCGGGCCTGACGAGCATAGCTTGGGTATTCTCGAGACAGGAAGGCTGGGTGATGTAGCAGTGCTTAGTGAGAACTACTTCACAATTCCGGAGGAAAGGATCAAACAGTTGAGAAGTGTGTTGACGGTAGTTGGAGGAGTGGTGGTTTGGGATTCAGGGGAAATTTGATGTAGCATGCTTGTATGCTAGGTAGGAGATCAACAATATTCAACTTTTATTCAAGATCAGCGCAATGAACAGTTACCCAAATCGTACCTACCCATCAGGACAAAGAAATGCATGCCCATGACCCCGACACATCTATTTACCCCCTCTAAACCATCAAATCCCCTACGCAATCCTAAATGTCCACATTTCTCATATCCAGTCACAAAGTGAATCCTTTAACTTGCAACGCGTCAGCGTGACTAAACAAATAAAGGGTACCGTACCCAGCTTCTAAAAGACAAGGTTCAGGAATCAAACAAGGCTCCGAATGCAGGAACGCCCCTGCTCTCCAGCCCATATACCACCTTCTCGGTCAGCTTCTGGTTACTGATAATCACCACGGCCTCGCACTTGCCGACAATCTTTTTCCGTCCAGTTGAGTTGGTTCTCCCCTCAAGTCTCGCGTACTGCTCAGGTCCCTCTCCTTGGCTCTCCTCCCAAACTCGATAGGCCAATTTGACCAAATCTGGCCTTTTGAATTTGGGGCCGCCCTTGGAGGTATCAATGATGATGGCACGCGGGTCGGTGGCGTAGAGCAGATCAATGATGTCCTGCCCATACGTCTGCAAGGGTGACTTGGTGGACCAAATGATTCTCACAGGGTGGTCTGGCTTTTGCACAAACAGACTCAGGCACGGCGCGATTCCAGATCCCGTCGCAACAATGACGCACGGTTCAAACATGCCAGCGACTCTCATGACGCCAAACTGCGGCGTGCCCCTCGTGTAGACGTGCGTGGGCGGATTGGCGATGATCTTGGACGTCCAGTCTCCCGCCTTGGACACAATGACCGAATATCCCTTTTCACCGGCATGCGACAACCCTTTGTTTTGTTTTTGCGTCTTCTCTCTCTCGACCGACACCATGGAGCTGCCGCTACTGCTTGTCTGGTGGGTGGCATCTTCAATCTTTGGAGCATACGGATGAGGGATGACCCCGAACCCGTGCGTCTCTCTCAGAGGGCTGTCGGTCAATTTGACTGCCTGCCCATAGTGCACATCCCTGTACTCAAAATTGAGCTTGACGCAATGGCTCGATAGCACCTCGGCCTCGACCTTTCTGAGCCTTAGCCTTGTCCAAGGGTAGACGACCAACCCCGTGATGACCACCAACATCCAAAAGTTGGGTGACTGCACGAGCCCCGTGCCGAAATCGGGGGTGGAGTTCTCATAAGTGAGAAGCAAGACCTGCACCCAAAACAAAAACACCGCCGTCCATCCCATGAACCTGTGGACGCCTTCAAACCAGTTGTGGTACCTTCTTCGGAACTCGGGCCATGCGGTCGCGAGCATGCTGACCAAGAGTGCGAGGATGGTGTAGCTGACGAGGTAGATGTATCCCTTCACCATCCCTTGCTCCTCGGCGATGTCGGAACCAGTCCACTCCAGCGTCAGGAGCACAAGAAACGCAATGTACCACGCCGTAGCAGCCACGGCACACCCGGAATGGACACCGCCGTAGGAGTAGATCTTGGCCCCCAACCTCCTGGCTCTCAGAGGGAGGTACTTGGTGACAACCTTGTCGGCAAAGACCCAAAAGAAAGCATTGACCACATGCTCATTTCTGACCAGCAGCGCGGCCAAAACGTTGGCCGTGACCGCTATACTGGCCTGTTGATAGGTGAACCTCTCAGCCTGACTTGACAGCCCGTGTTTGGCAGCGAGGACGACGAGGGCCGAGAGGTTGCCCAAGAATGCCAGGCAGAAGATTCGGCGGTAGACAGAACCAAAATTGTAACGAAAGTAGCGATAGGTTCGGGACCCTTTCTTCGGGGGCAACGGGCCTGGGTCCAGCCCAGCAAGTGTGACAGGACAATCAGGTTCGTCCTCTCTGTCAGTGAGAGAAAGTGGGGTGGAGATGATGGTGACTCTAGGAGACGGAGTAGAATCAAGCTTAGCGAGCCCATCCTCCAATTGGCGGGGCGTAGTAGCTATTGCTGTGGCCGGAGGCTGTCGGGGAAGATCAACTTCCTCGTCATCCGAGTGGTCAGATTCACAGTCCGAGGGCTCGTAGATATCCATATCTTGTGGGAGAGTCTGAATAGGGGTTCCGGGGTGAGCATGGTTTTGAGAGAGGTCACTGATAAGTCCGTGCCGTTGTGTTGTTGATAGCGAAGGCATCGTCATCTTGTACGTTGCTTGTGTGTGGATGTTGGGTCTGTGCGTGTGTACGTGTCAGAGTCTAACAGACAACACGGTAAGGTAGTTAGCGTCTCAAGATGGTGACAAGATGAATAAACACTGGAATGCTTTGCGAACCTTGATACAGCTTTACACTCCCTATGTAACAGATTGCCTGGGGCTGATACCGAAAACTGCTCTTTGTTGACGGGGTATTTGAAACTTGGAGCCTAACAGATCCGCGAAGTTTCAAGAATGAGATGGTCAGGGTAAGGTACCTCGGTGTCCTATATGACTGCCCATGTAATCTGAAGTGGAGATTTAGAGAAAGGCAGAAGCAAGGAGGCAACTACTCAGTCTTATTATACCTGGGGATCTTGTACTTTTAAAGACGCATAGCGCCCAGAATGGCATCTTCAGACTTCCTCTTCCCCGAGATCCAATAGTAGGCTACTTGCCGGACCATGCCATGATCCTGGCGTTCCCCCGTTCCCCCCTTGGGGGCAGAGAATCTGGGCATTATTGAGGGAGCCTAGGTTGTGGTCTTGTCGGCTGTGGGATGCATAGGGGGGCGGGAGGTCGGAATTTTGCCCAAAGTAGTCAGGTCGTCCAGTGATAACTATCTCCTAGCTTGGCTTGGCTGCGGTATTCTTATGGACGTAGGTAGACTACTTCTCTGGTGTCTGCAAAACAAACATAGGTACAACTGGACTGGGTCCGGGCACTATCTGTGTGCGATCGCCTCAAATAGAGCCCGCGTGTAACCCGTTGTACCAACCTTCAGGGCTCCCGAGATCCATAACGGAAAAGGTGGGATGTGTCTTCGCCTATCGTGGTCGGCTCTATGCATGGACGATGGAAGGGAATGCAGGGGTAGTGCGAGAGCACATCCTGTTGGAAAGGTTCATGTGTGAGGTAAGGTACCTGGTGAGATATTCCGGGAACGAGGCTGACGCATTGTTCACTCTTTGCATGTGGCGTTCTAGAAGAACGTGTCGAAGTATCCAGCACCCCGGCAAAACGGGGGTTATTTGTAAAAAGTAAAAAGAAGGGGAAAAGTTCGAAGTGTGGGTGACAGCCGGCAAAGAGGGTACAGGGTCTCATGGACCAACAAGACTACCTAGGTACCTCGGCAGGCAGATAGTTTGGGGGTTGAGCATGTATCAGCTTTGCTCCTTTGACATTTAAAGCTGCTGCACACACAACTGCTTCTCTGATCCTCCCCAAACACCACGCAGGATTTGATCAGTGACCTGCAATCCTTGTATCGCAACCTGCCTCGCAACCTGCCCGTTTTGCTGAACGAGGTGGGGGGCTCATGTTCGGACGGATGGAGACAGCCGTGACTGAGTTTCGAGGATGATAGCAATCGTTGTTCATGACGTGCTTCTTTGCGTGCTCATCTGGTAGCATGTCACCATGCAGAGAAAACTTACAGGCCGTGGGAATATTGGTGCCCTACCGGTAGTAGAGGACGCCGACGCGCTGTAGATCGTTCCGTTCGGATGAATTCCCTTGTCTGGTCATTTGTTGTAGTCTTCTCGATGGCACCTGCTTGTTATCCTGAGTTTTGGGCGTCATGATGAAAATGTTGGTGTGTTTTTTTGTGTAGTACTAGTCGGCAACGGAAGAAAATCTGTCTAGTGGTGAGCTAACTCAGCCTCAGGATAACAGGGGTTACGCGCAGAGTGCATTCATGTGTAATTCGGGACGTTATGCAAGTGTTCCATGGATCGCAGGCGGTCAGAGATGTGGTAGTCAGTAATGTAAGCAGTTTAACGCAACGTCTGTGATCAGCGCAAGGGGCCGGGGTCCCATGAGAGGTAGAAGCGTCGACGGGGGTTTAATGGCGTCTGCGAGCTGACATTTTTTACTACGGCGATATGCCAATGACTGGCAACGGTACTCAGAGTCGGAGAGGTTGATGTTGACGGGACGGGTTGCAACTGCTACAGACAGCATCGAGTCTGTGTGGAGTCCGTGGTAACCTGCCGATTCGGGGAGCCATAGATTTCGATGTTGCCATCAAAGAGGAGACAGTCTGACAGGTCTGAGGTCGCCAAACCATGGCGATATGACGACTTCGGTGGCATGTGATAAAACCGTTCGCTTTACAAAACATTGGTTGAAGGAGCACAGGAGGTTCTCGGATCTCGAGATAAGGTAGGGAGAGCTGTGGTGAGGATAGGCGACTCCACTAGGTGCCAAGAGGCCAGGGTTTATTTTTCCGCAAAGATCGTGCGCTAAATGTGCTTAGCTCCGATGCTTGCCGTGATCATCCTTCGAGCGGCAACGACAACAACGGCAACCCAGGCACAAGCCGTGAAAGCTTCAACACTCGGCTTGCAACATGGTGGCTTGCGGGAGGACCTGTGGTATGCGTGGGGGCTGCCCGGCAGAAGGTGGGGTTGGGGGGTGGTACTTACCTGGAAGGGGTTACAGACACTTTCCTAATTGAGCAAGATGCACCTTGCTGGCCAACCGGGCTTCTGTGCAGCTTCCAAGCCTTCCAGTGGCCGGATGCCCGTCCGAGGCCCATCACCGCTACATCGGCGACAGTGACGAGTATCATGAACCAAAAAATGAAGCGATTGTGAATCCACGACCCGCATTATCGCGACTCTCACAACTCTCGCCGCTTCCTTCCTGCGAGAACCAGCTCCCGTCCTGTCGGCCAAACTGTTCCGTCTGACGCCGCGGGCGATAAAGCTCGACAACGCACCAAGCGAATGGTTGCAGTGTCACGTCACCAAAAAAAAACACCGCCGTGGGGGGTGCCTCGGAGCAATTGGAAGCCTTGCATCTCTGGGACTGATCTGTTTTCCCTCCGACCGACTGATACCAGAAAACAACCACGAACACACACACAGATACAACGATTTCTCACCGAGCGCTCATTTGGGCTGCAAACCGGCGAGCTTGAACATCCTGGCTGCAGCATCGGCCACGGCTCTCCACAGTCGCTATCTTGCCCTGCATCATATCTACAATAACCCTGAAGCGAACATAATTATTTGGAATTTTTCCTCTACTTCGTACGTCAGTGGTTATCATCGATTCGCTTGCCGGACCGCCAAAAATGGCTCCCAGCGCGGCGATCACAGGCTTTGGGCAAGGCAAGCTTGAAACTGGTTGTTTGTCTCTTTCTCAACAAGATTCCAGCAGCTCAAAAAGACCGTCCTTAGTACGGCAGCTCAAAACTCGCAGCACCGGAATCGGCCCCTTAAATCCCGTCCGTTCGGGGCCCGTGGAGTACCTACGAGGAGGTAACCAACATCTTCTACAGCTCGGACTCGTGGCACCGCGGCTCAGGCTGAACCACAACTGTGCATCATCCTCGACGAATGTTTCGTTCGCAATCCTACCGTCAAATGAATTGCGGTGGAGTTTTGGATGGGGTCAGACGTTAGCTGTTGCCGCCAGGGCTCTGTGCTGCCTTCATCCGTCTCTGGCGCAGAATAACACTGATCACAATCCTTTCCATAGTCGAGCATTATTAGGACATGATGTCTATTTTATATCTCTTCATCGGTTCCGTTTGGGTTCCTTGGAGAGCAGGGACATGGCGCCTTTTATTTTTGGGCTGTCACCCCTCTTCATCAATATAGATGAGGCACTCTCACGATGCGCAAGGACGGAGTGTGACCGGATGGATGGCTATTTTCTAGACATCGCTGGTTCGGCTGTCTGGAAGGGCAACTCGAAGTCACTTGCTAACAGTTCGCAAACATCATGGTTGATCGAGCCGGGAATCACGGAGCTCTCGGTCTTTCACACAGCACGTCCGAGGATGTGTGTGGCTCCGTTGCCCCTGGTTCTCCCCTCCTTCCCGTCATAGAACTCGTTCACCCACTCAACCATCCTCGCGATTGACTCTAGCTGCACCCGCTGCACCCCTTGGTTACGCTCTCCACTTCTGGTGTCTAGATCGTTGCAGTGCCTGCCTCCGGGGATGAGATGCACTGGCGCGTCAGGCGTACTTTCCAGAGGTCGTCCAGGGCGGGATATGCTCGAGACAGATCCAGAGCGCCAGGGGTCGAATTCTCTGTCGCTGCGTTAGCAAAACAAGGAGAAAGAAGTTGACCCTGTGGAAGACGTACCCGTTCGTCCATATTAACCGAGTTGTTTTCACGAACCAGCCGCCGGTCAGTTGGTTGACGTCGGCCTCTGTCTTGCCCAGTGAGAGACCCGACCTGACGTCCCCCTGGTCTGGAAACATCAGGCGGCACTGACGCTCAAAGTACTCGGGACTAACGTGGCGGGACATGATGGATGGTTGCCCTGCTGGTGCGCCTGCCTGCCAGTAAAAGAAGGGCTCATTGCAAAGCATCCAGAACCACTGCCTGTTGAAGGTGTTGCTGACCGAATAGTCGGTGTAGAACGGACTGGTCACGTTGTAGCTGTCATAGCAGCCGGTCGAGTTGACCTGGGCCCAATCTTCATAGCCATAGTTGCTGCAGGCATCGGGTAGGAATTCGTGCTTGAACCAGGCAGAGTAGTTGATCAGAGCTTTTTGCAGCCCAACACCGTTGCTTGCCGGCGAGGAGGTAGGAGCTCCGCTTGGGAACCACAGCTCAGTGCCCCATCCGTCAAGATCTACGGGACGAACCCCCTGAATGGTGTCGCACATTTGGTAGAAACGGTGGTAGCTGGAGGTGATGGCTTTGTTAGGGTTCCATTGTCAGTGAGGCCAGGTGAGGTAGGCACAAGCAAGCGCAATGGCGAAACACCTACAAATGTACTGCCACTCTGCCAACGCAAACCCAACCGCTCTGGTTGTCTTTGTTAGGCGCCACAAGGTCTCTTGATTTCTCCATGAGCTGAGACGTACGACGCAAAATCCCCTTTCTCCTTGATGTCCCCCAGTCCAAAGCCTTCTTTCAGACTTTTCACCTCTTCCTCACTGCCATGTTCCAAAACCTGGTCGATATGAGCCGTGATCTTCTCAAAATCTTTGCTACAGTTTCGCGGCATGCCCTCCCAGATAGGTGTGAAGTATTCCCAGAAGTGTCGGATGGCTTGAACGGGTGCCGAGCTCGCATGGTAGGCCCAAAAGGTCCCGGGAGACAGGTGGTCGAGCCAGGCGGCGAGATTGCCAGAGTAGGAGCCTCCTACAAAAATCCATGGAGCCTTGGGGGCGTTGGACCGACCGGATTCATCAAACGGAAGCTGAACTTGGCGGGCGAAATGAGCAAAATCAGCGACAGAATCGTTGAGGGTCAGGTACGTCATGTTGACCGTGGAGAGGTGGGAGAAGGGAGAGGAATCGCCCCAGTAGCGGTCTTTTGTGTCATTTTAGCCGGTGACCCATCTCGTGCCTGAGGGGAGGGTTGAAAATTTACGTTCAATCAGGAGGATTGCAGCTCCAATGGCCTGGGCATAGAGACCAACTATGGTCTGGTTTGTCAAGAAACCGCTATAATATTCGGCGCTGGCCTCTCCTGGAGAAAATACCACCACCTGTACGTGACTTTAGTGATTGACCTGGGGCGACAAGAAAAGGGGAAGGAAATACAGGAGAGCCCGGGCCATCCCAGTAGGTGGTATCCCACCAGTATCTCTGACTGAACGTCCCCAAAGATGGGTTAGAGTGGTCAATCAACTGACTGAACCTGCTTTCACTGCCCATCAAGGTGTCTAGGTTGAGTGTTGCGATGTTGGGCTGGGGGGCTGGAGGCAAGGGCAGTAACGCACCGACACGCCCTAGGAAGGTCAAAACAAGGACAGACGGCTTCATTTTGAAGCCCAAGAGCAAAAGGTGAAAAGACTGGACATGAAGAGAGAGAGAGAGAGAGAGAGAGTCACAAGATTCGGGGATTGCTGATGTGTATTTGAGCCACTTGACAGAAGAGCATGTAGGTAGGTAGCATTGCAACGAAACACACCCATACCTCCATGCTGCAGTCTATCTATCTGGAGTTGCACCACCGGCTTCAAGCAACCCGTCAATACAGGCAGACTCACAGGGTCGGTTCAGGAACTGAGAGGTAGCCCAGAGGTGCCTCAGCATGCGAGATAAAGTGAGGCTGATCAGCAGATCATTTGTAGTGAGGGCCGAGAGCATCTTGGTTTTCTGGAAAATGCAAAAATAACCGAAAGAGCATAGCCATGGGCGTTCTGTGCAGAGTTGAAATCATGGTAGCGACTCAAACCAAACAGTATGGTTGGAAATAAGGGATGGTGACCGTGAGTGAGTTCCGGCTAAGTGAGCTCGGCGAGTTGTGTTGCACCCGCCCATGTCCGAGCTGGATGGCCTCGTCTTGTAGATGATGAGCCGGAGACAAGACTTGGTCGGCTAGTGTTTCTTGGTGGTTGGAACGACAGCTGGGAAATGGCCCGTGCACAAAAACGACCCATAGGTTTCACGTGATTCCGCACGTGCCTTGATCCTTGCTCAGACTTACAGTGGCAGTCAGCACTGACCACCTCAAGGTGGGAGCTCCACTGGCTTCTCAGCGACAGTAGCCAGAGCTCCGAGAACAGAAGCGCAAGCATCACCACCTCGAACCCCCCTCGCAATTGTCGACGCTAGCCCGCCTCAATTGCAGCAAAAATGGCGACAGGCACGGCTTCCGAGATCCCGCGGCGTATGTTGCTTCCCCCATTCGCAACCTATTATCTCCGTCATATTGGCTAACGTAACGAGCACACAGAGGCGACCCGCGAGGAGATGCGTGATGCCAAACTCCCCATGGCGTACCGCGACAGCTGCGGCCACCTCTTGATCCCCCTCAACCGCTGTCGCCAGGACACATACTACCTTCCCTGGAAGTGCAACGTACGGATTCCACCCCAGCGTCCCTGTCAACCGACTGGCCCCCGAACCGCTCTCATCGTGGGGTAGCTGACAATACTGACCACACCACAGGACGAGAGACACAGCTACGAAAAGTGCCAGTACGTCGAGTTCAAGAAGCGGGTGGCCAAGATGGACGAGCTCAGAGAGGCCAAGGGAGGTGCGCGGAGTAACTAGAGCGTTGGAAGACGGCGGGGAAACGAACGGGCGAGCACAGGAATCACAAGACGGGCTTGCAGTGTACATACAGAATAAGAAGGTGAAGCATGGTTGTCTAGGCTGGGAAATCATAGACAGCAATTGCATCACACACGAGCAAACACCTGCCTAGGAATCTCGAAGACCAGGAAGCTGACAATCCGGGCATAGCTGAGGCACAGGAACAGGACAGTGTCTGTTCAGTACAACAACATTGCTCGGGCTTGTCCATCATCAGGCTACGAGCTAGGCAATCTGGTTCGCTTATATTCAGTCTGTAAAGCTCTAGGGTTTTGCCGACCCGCCTATCTATCTAGGACCCCCTCTCTGTGCGAATTTCTCGAGATTTTCAGGTCTTTGGAAATGGATTCTTCCATCAACTTTTGGTGAGACAATGAGGACCCCCTTTTCATCGTCTTTGCCAAGCACCATCTTATACCTGACGGCCCAAAGACCGGAGTTCCGACTGCTCAGATACGGATTGTTCAGGTACTTTTTCACAGCCAACGGGGCCTGCTTCTTCTTTCTGTTCTCGGTGGCCATGGAAATAAACGCGTTGTCGATGTCTGACCACTCCCCAAAAGCCTTGAAAAAGAGGTCGGTGTCGGTCATGCCTTCCGCTTCACCCTCTCGCAACGATTGTTCCTTGCGGAGCATAGAGAAACCTCCCCAGCCGTTGGCCAACCACTCAGTCATGGCAACGGTGTAATTTTTCTCATCACGAATATGCTCTTCAATTCGCGTGCCATTGACATGCTCTTGGAGAACCCATTTCGCAGAGAAAATTCTGTCCCCTTCGGGCCTCGCCAGTGAGGCATTCACCCTCAAGCCTCCTATCTGAAGAAAGCGGCCATCGGCGTGCCTCTCGGACACGGAGTTCTCCAACGCAGCTCTCATCGCCTTCCCGGTGATCAGCTTCAATACAAGCTGGTTCTGGAACAGCAAGCAATCAATGATGTCAGCCCCGATCACTTCGAACTGTCGCTGCTCCTCGGATGCGGATCCAAGAATCCGATCACATCTTATGGCACCAGACAAGAACAGGGCTATGACAGCGTCGCAGTAGGCCATCATGGAACCGGCAATGAGATTACCAAGCTTGGTCTCAGAATGCCGGACAGCTGCCTCCTTAGCGTTGATCCTGGAGCGAGAGACGAAAAGGGGCTTGGTGGTCAAACTGGCGAGGTCAGGAGTGACAGTGTCAATTGTCTTGAGCATGCAGACCGAGGGAGAAAGAGATGCAAAAGGTGGGTAGCGTTCAAGGTGATGGAATTGCGTCACTGAAAGAAACACAGCCACCTGTCAGTCTTTGCAAGGAGACCCCAAGGCAACAAGGACAAGATACGACGCCTACCTTTGACACTGTCCAGCTCCGGCAAGTCCTCGCCCTCCTTTTGACGCACATCTCCACCACACTCAACCCTTCCCACGCCGCGCCGCTTTTGACGACCCTGATCTCTGGACTGGTGACCTCGTATCGACCACTGCCCACCTTACCCTTGCTTTCCCCCTCGCTGTGCTGCCTGCATCACAAGCTCAGGGTAAAAAGTCCCCACGGCCTCACGGTCATAACCTCCAAAGATAAAATCCACCCTCTCGAGCCCCTTTTCCTGCGTCGCACCACTGAGAAGGAGGTCCTCCGCCAGTCTCATATTCGTCACCGCAACCACAAGATCAACCCTGTACTCTGTCCTCAGCACCTTTGCACTGGATTTCGCTTCACTCACAAGAAACTCCTTGTGCTCCTTAGGTAGATCATCCAACACATTGGTGGAGTGGACATCCCAGTCCATGCCAACCATGCCAAAGAAGCCAATCTTGTACTTTCCCTGCTGCCGGATATCAAAAACGCGCTGGGCTGAAGGAGAAACCAGCGCGGCGGCGGGGGACACGACGAGATTGGTCATGGGGGCGGAGACACCGGCGTCTTGAAAGCAAAATGCGGAAGACTGTGCTTCTGAGGAGCGATGTTTGGGAGAGGCAGAAGCCAGCCCGAACGGGGGAAAGGTAGGCTCTCTGGGGGAGCTGCTGGGGGTATCTAATATCAGTCAGTACACGGCACACAGGAATGACAACGGGAGTTGGGAACATGCCAGAGATGCAGCACACTACATCAATGGGCAGCTGTGATAAAACAGTCGTGATCCTCTCCGCATTTGTAGTGGCTTGCCCGTTCGGGGTAGCTGGGGCAAAGACGCCACTGCTGAGAACCACAATCGGGGTGGAGGAGTTTTTAGGATTGCCCCGGAGTTCAACCTTTAAGGGGTTCCCCCCGTTTTTGGCCGACTCGAGCATGGTGGCAAAGCGAGCGACATGCTCCCGGTTTAGCGAGTGGTACACATCGTTGAAATGGTAGATTGTCAACACGTCGCTGCAGCCAAGTTTGGGTTTGGGCTGGGCGACCCCGGGCCTGAGATGCTTCGGGAGGTCATCGACGTGGGTGGTTGTGTGTGGGCCCGGGTAGACTTTCTCTCCAATGACCAGACCTGTTGCCAACAGACACTGGCAGGCAATACTTCGTTTCATCGCCTTATGTTCGTGTAGTCTGCAGGCAAAGAACGATGCAGAATGGTGGTGGCCGCTGTGTTTTGGATTTGACAAAAGAGTGTCGGGTCACCCAGGACAAAGTGGTTTAAATGAGAGACATGGGTGCGACTGAATGGTTGGCGAGCGCAAAGGGGGAGAAAACAAGGAGCACAGCGCAAGGCTGGCGGGTTTGTGTATATAGGGGGGCTTGCCCACCGGTTCCGAAGCTGGAGAGGATGACCCCCTGACTGCAGCCACCAGCGAGGGAATTCCACAAGGCGCTCAACCTTAAAACGCCATCAAAGTTTCCAGTCCGTTTCGACGTTTGAGGTCTGCGTAATTCCCCGGGAATTAGGACTGGAGTTGTTGACCGCAAGGACAGAAACTTGAACTGTTCTGTCCTGGGTATGTCAACAGTGTCATGAAATCCACACTATATCAATTGCGGGTAAAACATTGAGCATGAGGCTGAAGAGGAGAACATTTCAACAACTACAATCAGAATGGAGAAAACATCCAATGTCTTTGCTTGGGAACCAACCCTGTCAAGATGCTGAAAGCAAGCCATAACCACGCTTCGGATGTCCAGAGACTAGATCACCATGAAACAAAAAGCAAAAGGGAGCCGAAGTAATTGACAAAAGGTCTTGTGATTAACCTTGATTTGTATAGACAAGGCAAATAATTAAGTATGTACAAGAATTCTAAAACACCCTACTCCATCCACCTAGTTGATAAATATTTTTGTATTTACCAGAACTTCCACCAGTTCTCATAAACGGAAGGATGGGCGTTCTGGACGAGCTGCTGGGCAAACTCGTCGTGCCAATGGCCGGCGCGGGGAGCGTTGAAGTAGCCGCACTCGCCATCAGACTCACCGCCGGGCTTGATCCAGACAATGGCATCAACGACGGTGTTGTTAGTGTTGGTGGAGGGAGCGGGTCCGAATCCGGAGGGGGCAACGTTGCACCACTCACCCCTATTACACGTAAAATGTTAACTTGAGGTCCGTCGAAAGAAATGCCAGGGGAAACATACCACTCCTTGCGGGCACCGGGGTTGGCGACACGGCCCTGGTCAACAATGAAGTGAGCAGGAAGGCCGCGCTCCTCGAGATGGGGGGCCAGGCTGGAGGCATAGTGGCTCTCATCCCAGCTGTTGCTCCACTCGGTGTAGTTCTCACGGACGACGGCGTGAAGGGGGTTGTAGTTGGAGACGTTGGTGGCGAAACCACGAATCTTGTTCTTCTTGCCGGAAGCCTCGTCGGCTCTCTTCAAGACCTCGGCGAACTCATCGGCAGCGAGGGGAAGATTGTCGTTCCACCCGAGCCAGCCACCGTGGGCGGCGTCAATGTAGAGGTGGACGTGGTCCTGCTGGAGCTGGGTGATGGCATGGGCGATGCCATCACGGTAGGTGTCAACGGCACCGGCGCAGAGGGGGATGTTGAGGTTGGTGACCAGGTTTCCGAGCGAATCGGGCTCGAGGACAATGGCGAACTCGAGGTCCTTGGCGGCGGCGACCTTTTGGGCGTAGGGCTTGACGAACTCCTCCTTGTAGCGCTCAAAGCCGTTCTCGCCGCTCAGGAGCTCACCGGCAGACTCGCCAGCGGAGCAATCTCTGTCGGGGAGGTTGTAAAGGACGAGACCGACGATCTGCTTCTTGCCGGTCGTCTTCTGGACACGGCGGGCAGTGGCGATGGCCTCGTCGATTCTGGAGAGCTCAGAGAGACGGGAGACCCAGACGAAGGTGCTGACCTTCTGGGCCTGAAGGGTGCGGAAAGCGTTCTTGACATCGCCCTTCTTGAGGAAGCTCTTGTAGGTCTGAGTGAGCTTGTTGGACCACTCGGGGTTGACGAACTGGGTCTTGCCAACGAAGGGGTTGGAGACGTCGCCCTTGGGAGGGGTGGGCTTCTTGGGGGAGGTAGGGACGGCAGCCACGAGGGCGCCGGTGGCCAGAGCGGCAATCAAGACGTCGGCACGCATGGTGATGGTAGGTCCAAGAAGAAGGCTGTATGGAGTGGGAGACAGAGCTGGAGAGGCTGGCTGAAGAAGCAAGAAAGACTCCCCCATCTCGAGGTCGTCGTCGGATGCCTCTTATACCAGTTCACCTGGCTCGCTCCCCCAGGTTTCCCTTCCGAATCGGTTCACCATGACAGCCCACTGCCTCCGTTAGCCAAGTTGCAACGGCCAGGATGTCGACGGGTTTCCCGGCGTCGAAGGAGACGTCGTGCCGGCACCATGGACAGAGTGGGCGATGGCCCACTCGGAACGACACATCGCGCTGGTAGGCTAAGGTCTTGGCCTGGGGTGCGGCTCCCGGTTACCCTCCCGAAGATCCGTTTCCTCCACGTCCCAAAGAGGAAACACAGAAACATTGCGTGATGGGAGACGGTGTTGCCCATGTGGGCTCACGGTAGCGACAAGACCTCAAGCTGCATTGACCAATTTCCCAGCGGTCAAGGGAACCTCTTTCCAAGGACACGCAGATATATTGGATCGGGAGCCCAGCCCGGACGAGATGCTCGAGAGGGTTGATGAGGACCTCGCTGGACCTTTCTCGAGCTCTCGACATACCACGCGCTACCTCGTGGTGCCTGGCGCAATATAGTGCCTTGTCTGGGCACTGAAGAGCCGCACTTGAACCGAACTGACGACATCTCGGAAGAATACATGTCGGCCTCCGCTGCGTGTGAATGCTGGCATCGAAATGGGCGTTCTGCATCAGCCTTTAGTATGCTAACTTTGGAGAACAGTTAGCCCCAGCCGGGGAAGCCAAGATGTGTTCTGCATCCTGTTGGCCTGAGTTGACTGGCGTGACTGGATGGAAGATGAACAGGATCGTGATAAGACAAAGCTTATCAATCAATCACACATCGGAGATGCTCGGTTTAAGTTGATGATGAATATGCCATCTGTACAAATGCAAAGTTTAATAATCGGTGACATTGTATTTTGAAAGGGGTCTTTCTGCAAGCTCACCATATCCAGGTTACCCAGGTACGAAATAGACAACAATGAATTGTCGCTGTCGCCAAAAAACCAATGGGAGTGTCAACTGTCAAGTTTGAAGAAAGATGGAGAGGAGTGGGGCCGAACCCCGCAAAGTATGGGGAAGTTGTCTCGCCGCCTGCCGAACTCCAAAGCACCGAGGCGATGCGGGCAGCACATGACTAATGCTTCCCCAATGGCCGTGAATCGCTTTGGAATCGCCCGCCGGCCCGGTTGAAGCTGTCATCTTTTGAAACTAGCAAAAAGGGCTCGAGTCTTGTGTTGACTGATTGATTCTCTCCATCCATTGCGCCATTGACCGCCATTGAACCCCTTGCAACCTTCTTTACCCTACCTACAGACCGACCCAGACGTGCCCTGGAACCGACGGCCCGAGCCTGTGATTGCGGATAGCCTTGCGTTGCCTTGCACCACCCGTCACCGGCCACCGACAGCCACACGCGCGTGCCAGCCCCTCCATCCCATTCCAGTCCCGTCGCAATGCCCGGCCAGCAGCCAGACGAATGGCAACACCACGCCGAGAGGACGACCAGCCAGTTGCCCTCCTTCTACTCTCCCCCAACAGACGCCCAGCACTCGTCGCAAGGTGATGCCGATGTGTCGCACCCCGACTTCTCCTTTTCTTCCGACCCCGCAGTCGGCACTTCTGCCACATCACCGCCCACGCCCAAGGACGGAGACAGCAGCAGTAATGATAATGACAGCAACGGCGACCGCAATGATGGCGCAGGGACACCATCAAATGCGCCGCCGCCCAGTTCGCTGCTGTCGCCAGCCTTCACACCTCCCGCCACCCCAGGGACCGCTACTCCGTCCAGCCTATTGCTCTCAGAACCGCGCGGCGTCCCAGTCGACAGTTCGGTTCCCTCCGGCGGTTGTGGATCCAAACACCCACGACTCCTCGAGCAACTCCCTCAGGTAGAATGCATCGTCCGCGCGCGTATCCCGACCACCACAGGCGCCGAGATGTTTCTCCACCTCTACACCAACAATGTGGACAACAAGGAACATTTGGCCATCGTGTTTGGAAACACGATCCGCAGCAAGTCACTCGATGCCGTACGCGAGGGCGAGACCGAGATGGATCGCCTTGTGCGGGGCGCCTACACGGGCAGACTGTACCCAGGGAGAACGACAAGCCTGGAAAAGGCTGATGGCTCGGCAACAGAGAGACAAGAACCAGAAGAGGCTGTCAAGAGCCAACCACCTCTGGTCAGAATACACAGCGAGTGTTACACAGGCGAAACCGTTTGGTCTGCGCGCTGTGACTGTGGCGAGCAGCTCGACGAGGCTGCGCGGCTCATGTCTCTACCTTCAAACAAAGCAGGAGGCATCATCATCTATCTGCGGCAGGAGGGTCGCGGCATCGGGCTGGGTGAAAAGCTCAAGGCTTACAATCTGCAGGATTTGGGGTCGGACACAGTCGAGGCAAACCTGCTCTTGAGACATCCCGCTGATGCGCGGAGCTACGGCCTTGCAACAGCCATGCTGCTTGACCTCGGTCAGAAAGAAGTGCGTCTCTTGACCAACAACCCAGACAAGATTCGCGCCGTGGAGGGGCCAAACAGGGAGGTGGTGGTGAAGGAGCGTGTGGCCATGGTGCCTCTGTCGTGGAAGGGCAAGGGCGGCTTCAGGGCGCCCGAGGTGGAAGGATATCTGAAGACAAAGGTGAGATATTCTGTGCTTCTACGCTGCGCCATGGCAAATGCTAACCGCGAGGCACCCGCAGATTGAAAAGATGGGGCATCTGTTAGACCCAGGCGCGTTGCCGAGGTAATCCTACTCGAGGAAATGGTTGACGATTGGGATTGTGGCAAGCTCGGAGAAGAAGCACGTGTATATCTGTATATTCGCAAAGTAGATACCTGGATTAGCGACCGCAGAAAATGGGTAGACTTTTGGATCACGCATTGGCATCGTGAATGTTGAAGCTCGACACCCTCAGGGGTACTCGGTCTGCCACCATCAGGGTTACGATGCCCATGTCGTAGTTGATGGTTCTTAGCACCAGGGTTATCGCAGTCCGCGCAAAAACCCACCCCACTATCGATAAGATAAGATGAAAGCTGCAAGCCGGGGCAACTTTCCACAGTTCACCTGCGACAGCCTGGCGACAGCTTTGGTCCCAAAGCTTCGCACGCGTCAATCCGTCAATCCCGTCAATCCGTCACTCATTTTTACTTTCTGTTCTTCTCTGCGTGCTCCAGTCTATTTTTCTCGCGACGAAGGTTTTCCCGGAATTTTCTTTTCTACGCATCATCAACCATCCAGATTCCACCTGTTCAATACCAGTCAACTCAACTGAAACATGCGTTTGCGACTGGTGGTCCGCCGCCATGCCCTCCCTGACGTACGAGTCGTCTTCAGCTGCAAGACGGAGAATGATCCGACCATTGCAAACTTACTGGAACAAGTCAACGAGATTATCCCCCTAGAGAGCAACGAATGGGGTTTGGAGGACTACACCATCGAGTTGAGACAGAAGGACACGGGCACCGCCTTTGACTTCTTCCACTTCCAGCAAGTGGCCGACGTACTGAAGGATGATGAAGAGATTTAGTACGTTTGTTCCGTCTCGCGCCTTTGTACTCGACGAAGCGATCCAAACTAACATGCGCCACTTTTTCTTAGCATTCGCCCACTTGTTACAAATGATCGAAGGAAGCGTCGCTTGAGCGGCCGCGATCAGATCACCAATGACGGCCGTCATCTTCTCGACGGTATCCCTTTCGGCCGCCCTCGCCTAAGAGCTGCCTACAACAGACCTGCAGTGGATATACCGCCCTTGAAACGCCCACGACTTACCTACCATCCACATGGCGAGGGAGAAGACGACGATGCTCAACAGCTTATGATTACCGAGTCTGGCGAACGGGGACGGAAGAAAGCCCGCAGGGCCGGAAGTGTCAGGTTCAGTGCGCCATATGACGCCGACTCGGACGAGGATGTAGAAGACGACGATTTTGGTGGTCAGAATGTGAACGAGGACGAGTCGGATATGGAGCCCATCGATGAGGATGACATGGAAGAACAAGGGTTGGACTCAGATTCAGACGAGGATGCAGACCTCGAGGAAGATGTTCAAGATGATGAGTCCGATCTTGAGGCTGAACTAAGGGACCTGGGGAATGATATGGAACCCGAGAAAGGCGAGAACAGCATAACATACGGTGAGGAGCGCGGCGTCAATGCACGAAGGAAGGCGAAGGAATTCGAGGCTCCCATCGACGGTCGAAAGCGTGGTACCAAGCGACCAAGGGACAGTAATGAGGAAGACGACAGCGACGCTGAATCGGTTGCGTCCGTGATCAAGCATTACGATCAGCATGGATTCCCGATCGGTTCCATCCTTAATGGCACTGCTTCTAGATACATGGTCGAGGAGATGCGCAAGAAAGGAGAACCTGTCAACCTTCCTGTGCACACCAAGTTCGAGGACGATGATGATGAAGACCAGAATGATGCCCTGGAAGAGGATGCCAATGAAGCTAGCCATCACTCGTCTTCTGAAGAATCAGGCACTAGCGACAGCGAAAGTGACAGTGGACCCGAAGTGGCGTCCTCGAAAGTCTGCCCACCTGTACGAGGCTCCTCAGAACATGATCTCACTGACTCGAACCCGGATGGCGACGACGACCTGAGCAGTGACGAGGATGAGAATAACGAGGAGGCCCAAACCACTGCCGACACCAAGCCATCTGGGGGCGACGACAGTGATGGCCATAACGACAGTGACGATGACGATGACGGCAGCAGTAATAGTGAGAGCGACAATGAGGACCACGATGCCGACAGCGATGGCGCCAGTGACGGTAGTGATGAGGGTGTGGATCTTGCCGGTGATCCCAAGTCTGATGATGATCAAAACAGCAGTGCACCTGATTCTGACCAGGATTCAAGCGGTAAAAGTAATTCCGATGAAGCTGACTCCAGCGACGAGGACTCTGACGGCTCTTCAATCGATGATTCGAACGGTGAATCAAGTGACGACGACAGCTCGGCTAGTGAAAGTTCCAGCCAAGAGGCGACTTCCAGCGGTGAAGATTCCTCGAGCGACATCGATTCCTCCAGCGATGATGATTCCTCCAGCGATGGCGAATCCTCAAGCGGTGATGATACTTCTGTTGGCCAAGAGCGTGCTGTCCCAGAACCAAAACAGATCGCGCCCAGTCTCATTAAGACCCTGCAAGTCACCGAAGCACCGGCCGTTCAAAGTGAAGATGCGGGTCCACCTCGCCCTTGGGAAGGCAAGCCATCCACTCGGAAAAGAAACGCTCGACGAAGGGCTCTGGCGCAGGCAAAGAAGGCTGCTGCTCGCGCTGAGGCATTAGTGGCGCTAGCTCCTACGGCTCCGAGTACTGGTATGACCGAGGCAGACTCTACCGAGCTTGCCAGTGTAACTGAGACTATCGCCGCGAAGAAGGCACAGATGCTGGAGCGCATTGGAGCTTTGACTGGAATGATTGTGGAGGAGTTGCAAGGCGATGCCCCCAGCCAGCCAGCTTCGGCTCACGATGCGGCTCCAGCGGCTCAAGCAACATCTCGGCTGTCTGAAACAACTGTGGCACCCCATAAGGACGCTGCCTGCGATGCGGACAGGGATCCAGATGCCTGGCGAGCCAAGATCAATTATAGGGCTGTCGAGTGCTGCCAGGAGGGCGTGGAGCTCAGTGAGCCTCCATTCCCGTTTGTCCAACGTTGGGATCCCCAGCAGAAATACCAACACGGTGGCCGCAAGAAGAGGAAGCAGCGTACTCAAGACGAGTATCAGCTTCAAGATGAAGAGACGCCGAAAACGAAAAGGAGAAGGTCAGACGTGGGTGGTATTGGGGACTATAGCTATGATGACAGAGGGTCATATTACCACGAGGCAAGCACGGAATATGGCGAGACTACCCTGAACTACGATGACGAGCCGCAGGAACAACCCGAGCGCAGTGTATCAGAGGTTCGTGAGGAGGACGAAGAGGATGACCTTCCACCGCTTCCCGCAGACCCTTCGACTCTCCCCTTGTTGCAGCCTGGAAGTGCTGCGCCTGGCATGATTCTTACTTGGCAGCAACTTTTGATGTCCAAGGCGACGAGTTGGGCACCCCAAGTGTCACGCCTGACGGGAATCATTATCACTCTGGAGGATCATGGTGTTCTTCGGGTCCGGCTTGCCAAAAGAGATCAGTACTTGGACCGAAACGAAAAGGTTTACGATGACGAGGGCAAGCGTGTCTACGACAAGTTTGAACTTCCGGGCATGGATGAGGAAGATGAGGAGGAGGAGGAGGAGGGTTACCGGACCCTGGATTTATCTGAAATGATGGAGCCCCGCGTCCTGCAGTATCCCTCTCAAATAGTTCCAGGTACGCCTTTGGTGGAGGAACCATCACCGTCCCATACCGCCAACAACCTCGAAAAGACCACGAGCGCTCAAACATCGGCAACCCTCGGGCATGAAGCACCGGAACAATCTACTGACGAGACATCACAGATGGATATCAACACTCAGACTCTTGAGGAAAGCGTCATCCCCGAATCTTGTGACCCCAATGGCTCCAGTGAAGATCAGGAGGCCCAGGCCGCTCAGGTGATGTCTGTCGAAGATATATCCATGACGGAAGACAGGCAGCACGAAATCAGTCAGCTGATCAGCGAAGCTGGCTTCCACAAGGAGGTTGATCCACCCATTGCCAATGACGCACTCTCGAACCGCAGTAGCCACTCGCCCTCACGACAGCTGACGGTTATGTCGCATGATGCGTTGCCGAGACCATTTGAACCCTCGCAGCCTCAAAGCGACTTGGGATCTCGCCGTGCTTCACGCGGTACAACCAACGGCGTTGATTCGCGGCCGATTTGGCTGGAGCCTTTTAATGGGTTCTCGGATGCCATCTCGCTGCCGCCGTCTGACCATCGGGTTGAGTCCCCCAAACTAGCCCTACCGCCCTCGGAAATTGGCAGCATCCAGAGCGAGAGGCAAGTTGACCCGGACTTCAGCATCGATCTGGCCGACTCTTCGCTTAATGCACTCGAGGATGACTCTGCCAACCGAGATGCACTCCGCAGCTCGCCTCCTTATGCCATGGAAGATGAACCCAGCGAGGTCGAAAGCCATGAGGAGGATGAGCAATCAGAGGATGAGCAGGCAGAAGAGGAGGACAATGTTCCAACGCCTCGTCCTTCTCGCCTTGCACGGGCTGTTTCCGAGTCTTCGTCATCAGACGAATCCCTGCCATCGGTGAGCGAGCTCTGCACTCAGCCTTCGACCAATAACAGTTCGGGTGTGCCGGCCCGGGAACCGGTCCAGGTTGACGTCATTCCAGCAGGGAAGTCGCGCATGTCAAAGACAACGGCAGATGCGGAATATGAGGAAGCCATGCGGCGGCTGGATGACATGGAGGACGAGTCTGAAGACTCTAATAACTCTGGCAAATTAGATTCTGATGATGGGGATTCGAGCTCAGACTCGGATATTCCCAACGTCCGCAGAGGCCCATCCACACTTGCACGGAGGCTCATGGTGAAGCCCATTGAGAAGCCGTCGCCTAGGAAGTCACAGCACCTCAAGCAAAGCTCCATGGCAAAGATCAAGATGGAACCTGTGTCGTCCCATACCGAGACTTGCCGGCGTAGAAGCGCGCGCACTTCGACTCAGTTTCAAGTCCCGAAGGGGTCACAGGTGATATCACTACTTAGCAGTCCCGAGCCTGCGTTGGAAGAAAACTACGCAGAGGACGACATTGACGAGACATATAAGGATTCGCAGGACTCTGACTGGCCCGATGGTGACGGCTGGGTCAAGAAGAGGAGGCCGACGTCAGCAGCAAGGCGGGCTGGCTTGAGCAAGCGAGGTATGAGTGTACCGGCTTCGTCTCTCGACCTTCTGCGGGAGAAGGCGTCGATTCCGCAGAGAATTGCGAGCTCGCAGCAGCCGGATAGCGCCAGCAGTCAGGGTTTGGCCAGGGCAAGGAAGCGGATAGCAGATGGCCTCTTTCACAAGTGATGAGATGATGGGATAATGGGATATTGGGATACACATGTAGTGTAGATACTATCATGTATAATAGGGATGGCACGTATGGCTGCATTATGGTAATGATCAACAGGCACTGACTGTCTTCTGTTGCTGTCTCACCCGCAGTGTCGGGATGTTTCGTTGCAGATGCCGATATCATGTGGCGTTAGCTTCCGAGGGTTGTACGTAAGTTGCGCGATGAGGATCGGGCCACGGGTACTTTGAGAATGTACCACGGTAGTATTCGTTACCCCACTGCAGATGCAATTCGAGGCCTAGCCTGCGGTCTGTTTGAAGCTTTGGGCTCCTTTGCAAGCTTGGCATCAAGACCATGTTTTCGAATCAGCTTGGCTCATTGGTGATGGGCCTGAGCTGCACACCAAAAAGTCTATCGGCGCGAAGCAAGGAACAATGGCCCGGAGCGGTGAAATAAAATAGAAAGAAGCCCTCGATGGGACGGACTGACACGACACAAGAGAGGGGTCGACAACACACTCGCACTGTCCGTCCCAGCGGATGCTGTCTTCAGATATCTCTACCTTAATTGTCTCGCCTGCGGGTGGCCCTTATCTTCTCCACCTTTTATTCTTCTGCAGCTGCCCGATGTTGGGTTTTCTGATATGATATTGCAAATGCCGTGAGCAGGCAGGATCTGTTTGCCATTCATTCTCTTTTTTTTATATTCGTAATCTTTTGCAAGTCGTACCGTCATCTCAGTCTCCAAATTAAAACAGCAGGCATTTTACCTGCGGGGCCGGAAAGGGGTGAGGTGAGAGGGGAGCTCTGACAGCTCCACCCCGCCCACACAACCCACAGCACACTGTGTCTAGGCCCGTTCCACAGACAGTTGACGCAGGGATCTTCCTTTGTGTCGGAAGCAGTAGTGACGACAAGCTCGACGATCACCACAAACTCAAATAACGGAGCTTGCCCACATCTCAAGGCACCACCCAGCAGCACCCCGACACGCACGCCCGCCACGAACAGAGCCGCACGCCTCAACCACTTAACAGGACCTGTCAAACAATCTGATACCTTACCTTGTCGACACTTTTTTTCTATCAGTCGTCATCGTCATAAGAGGAAGCGCCCTCCCATTTCCACCTTTTTCAGCTCTTCCGAGAGCCAGGGCACAGCGTCCGAGCAGGGGACCAGGGGCACGAGAAGCCACCCAGAGATAAGGCACTCTCGCGCGGAGCAGCGTCTCGCCGACCGCAATTTCATTCTTGAATCACACGCACGCCATATACAACTGTTATACACCACCGCCGCCGACTCTTTCTGTTGCTCTCCTCCATCCCGTCCTTCGCCATCAAATAACGACACACACATAGCACGTCCGAGAACTCCTCCAATGGTCCCGCCGTTTGCACCAGCACCCCCTTCGAATGCAGCACGCTACGCATTGATCGAATCTCCATCTCCATCTTCAGTCGTCTTGTTTTCCCAACACATCTCAGCCTCTCCAATATCCGTATCATCATCATGAACGCCACCGCCAACTCGTCTTCCTACAGCACCGCCCGTGCCACCATGTTTGATCTGCGCTCCTCTCCAGTGCCGACCATGATGCACCACCACGACCGCGACCTGGCGCTGCAAAAGTACTATCTCCTGCACGAGCAGCACGAGTCACTCCGTCAGCACCTCGATGAGCTCCGATCGCCCCAGTCGGCTTCCTTTTTCTCCTCGCCCTCCACCACTACGTCATCACTCTCGCCTACCGGCATCATTCCCGCCCCGGTCGTGTCGTCCTCGCGTCACCAGTTCCGCAGCTCGTCCATCCCGACCATTATGATGAAGAGATCTGGGTCGTCGGGCTGCCTGGGGGAAGTCGCCCAGGAGGAGGCCAAACTGTGTGACGTCAACGAGGGCATCAAGAGGGTGCTGACGGAGCTGCTCAACTGTGAGGCGGTGAGAGGCGATCGCGCGTTTCGGACGTGGGTCCAGAGCCGACTCATGGATACCGAGCGGGAACTCCGGAGTGGAAGGAGAAGACGGAGCGCGCCCGACGCTTAAATGGCGACGCGGGCGACGACCCAAACTCAATTCCCCTTTCACGAGGGTTCCTGCAGTAAGGCTCCAGGACAAGGTTGGTCGGTCTGACGCCAAGCCCTCCACTCCTGACATGCCACCGACATCGAACCAGAGTAATGCGAAGGAGGGATGAGATGCAGTCTAGGTCGAAGCATATTTGGGATTTCTTTTCTTTTTCTTTGCTTTGTCACTGTTTGCATTCAGCTAGGTGTTGGGAGTCGACTTTTCTGTCTTTTTTGTCTCTTGGTTCATCAGCAAGCAAAACAAGCAGGCACACACACATTGTCATACAGCTACCTGTAAGAATCACGACCCATCCGTTTTGAACTCTTTTTTGGTATCGGGGAGTCAACTTTGAGGCATTGCTCTTCTCTGTCTCTGGGTTTTTGGACTGGGTTTCGGTAAAGGGCAACATCATGGCAGGATATAAAAATGGAAGGAACTTTTTTGGCAACGGGGATTTAAAGGATATTTATTCTTTAGTAAGTGGTGTGTTCAATGCAAGGGATGGAATTCTTCGTGTCTCGCTTTTCCCTGCATGTTTCGGAGAGGTTGGTTCTTCCATGCATATTGCGCCACATCTGTCCCTGAGGCTGGTGATGTGCTGGACTGGAAAGGAGCGCAAGCCACAACACAACATTCAACATCAATGATATGCCTTGGTGTGTGGGGGTTTCAGCTCACAAGGCCAACACGAGGAGGCATGGTGTTTACTTCATTTATTTTTCTGTTCTTATCACTTGTTGTGGGTGACTATTAGATTAGACTTCATCTTTTGTCTCTCTTTGACTTGTGTGCGTTGTGTCTGTGCCATGTACCTCCTTGTATCCCCCCTTCCACTCTACCTCCCACGACAACCTCAGAAACTTTTCAACCTATATAGTCCGCGGACAGAATGCATCATTCCCCTACCCATGTTGAAAAGATACATGACACTATTGGGAACCATGTAGGTGAGCTGTCGTGTTCCGAGCCTAGGCCCATTTCTCTCTGCCCCCACCCAGCCTTGGTTGGCCATCGGTCGAGCTGTCGAGGGATGAGGGAGTACAAGATAGATTAAAACCTCCGCACTCGCCAAATGCCCGCGATGAATGACCAAAAGAGCAAAGCAGCACGCGCTTCTGCAACCGAGCTCGAGAGCGTGTGACAATAACAACGACAACAGCAGCAGCGGCAGCGGCAACACGAGAAAAGAAACAAAAGAGAGAAGTGATGGTTTTTCAGACATGTACATGTATTTTGGTTTCTCCTTCAGACTGTCTCTGTCTGTCTCTCCGTCCCAGCCTCTCCGGCTTTTCCTCTTGCATCTCTCCTTCTCTGTATTTCTTGTGACAGTAAATTGCGACTTTGGGGGAATCTTTTGATGTTGATAGCGGTACACAACCAAAGAAAGAGAAGGAAAAAAGAGAGCCAATGCTTTTTCTTTCAAGGTTTTGAGAGGTCAACATTGAGATACCTAGACCAGAAGGAGCAAAAAAATCAAAAGTGAAAAAAGAAAACAGAGACAACCATGCAAGAACGAGGGAAAAGAAATACAACTAAAAAATCAATCGCTCACTGGGATCTTTGCCTGTTGCTTTGACAGCAAGATCGTGACATTTTTGATTAGAGAGGGAAGAGAGGAAAAAATGAAAGCAAGGACGACGACGGGTGGCTGCTTCACATCGAGTTGTCAGGTTTGTTGGTGCTGCTGTCTCCCTCTGTTCCATGTAGATAGGTGGGTGGGTGTGGAGTAGGAGGGCGCTCAGGATAGCCCTTCCCTCCTCTTCAGCTGTGTAACCCCCAACCTCGACTCGCACAATTGTTGATGTTGTCGACTTCGGCCAGTGCCCATCCACACCTCAACGCACTGTTCTAATTTCCATGCTCAGCCAGCCAGCCACCCCCATATTTGAGCCTTGACCCACACGCACATCTTGTGTGTGTGTTACCACCTGGGATTGGTTACCAGATAGGTAGGTGCCTCCAACCAACCAAACATCACTCTACACAAAGCCCGAGACTAGTGCCGGGTGGCAACAGCAGCATGATGCCTCTCATACGCAGACGACAGGGAAGGCAGCGACGGCCCGTCATGCCCACCGCCAGTCTCGTGTCCAGCCCCCGCCGCGGCGTATGCAGAGTCCCTTCGGCCAGAAGCGTCGGTCGACCCGGAGCTGGTGCCGTACGGGCTCATGTCAAAGGCTGCTGGGCCCTGGCTGTTCGAGAAGGCTGCAGCGCGTTCCGAGTCGCTAAAGATACTTTCTGGGCCGCTGGACTCGGTGCGAGAGGAGCCGTAGCTGTCGTAGCTCGAGTCTGTGGCCGTTGGGGGTTTGTTGGCCCCTGAGAGAGGTGGGTAGGTGGAGGAGCGGTGACTGGTCGTGGTGGTAGTGGCGGCGGTGGAAGAAGGAACAGGAAGCACACGATCCGACTGAGACGACGGCAATGAAGCTGACATGTTTGTGAAGGAGAAATTCGGCCCGTCCCCGGCGGCTGAGTGACCCCGGACTGCTGAGTAGGCCGATGGTGGAGGGGTTGTGTAGGTGGTTGGGGATGCGGTTACTTCTGGATCCAGATACATGCTGCCGTACCCGCTCGGGGATTTCATGCTCCTGCTAGATGGCCAAGCCGGGGTCCCAGGCATGGACATGACCGGGATGCCGCTGGGGGCATCGTGATGGGCTTCTCCGGTGGGGACCGGCAAACCATAACCCCCAAAGTTGTCCACATCAGAGTGGACCCCGTACGTTAGGCCGTGTGGCGAGGAGCTGTATGCGGCCGTGTAATACGCTGGTTTGACCGGGACGTATGAGTAGCCGCCGCTATGAGTGCTGCCTCTGTACGATGAGATACCTGTAATGTCGGTAGTGCTGCCATGTCCCATATGATGCCCAGTGGTGGATAAAAGGTCGGAAGCGTAGGCTGTTGCGTGCGAACTGGGAGAGGCATGATACGTGGGCGCGCGGGAAGCGTGGTATAATCTGGCATCACCAACGTTGTAGCCAAAAGGGCTATCGCCAACCTGCTCACTTCGGATAAAAGGGGCTTCTCTTGATTGAACCTGGCGCTTGTTAGACAACCTAAAAGTGATGACAAAGGTAGTGAAGCTCACCCTTAGAAATTGACACGGCTCGGCATTGGCATTCTTGCAGTTCGAGCATGGCTGCCCTTGCCCCGGGTCACCACTGCATCTGATCTTTCGCTTTCTACACCTTCCACACTAAGCCAGGTAGGAATTCAGTGTCAGCATAAGGTAACCGAGCTGGTTGGTGGGTGGACTCATGAAAAGAATAGGTAAGGTATGGACGTACAGCAACAGCGATCCTTTTTCTTTGTGGTGTGGAGTCTGACCCATCCATACCTCCGTGCCCTCCTTGATCAGACATACTCAGGTGTCCACGCGAGTGGCCGTCGTGAAGAGGGTGTGAAGGAAGCTGGTAGCCGTGCCCGTGGTGACGGTGGTGGTGTCTATCAGAGTCCAGAGACGGCAAACTAGTGGGAGATGAATAATATACAGCTGGATACGGTCGGCTAGTGTTGTTGTAACTCGATCGGCTGCCGAGTCGTGGAGGTAGGCCGAGTCCACCGAGTCCTGGGACGAGTCCGCCGCCGCCGATGAGTGTGGTGTGAGTGTCGGATGTCGTAGAACCCGAGGACGACGAAGACGACGATGAAGACGACGAGGAGGAAGGGGTATAACACTGGGACTGGGTCTGGGACACCATTTGAATTTTCCGGTTTCTCGCCTTCGTCCTTGGTTTTAGAGAGTGAGTCTCAAAGTCTGGCTGTTATTTAGACTTGTCTGTCTCTGTCTTCTGCTGTGGCTTGCGAGTGTGGTTATTATTATCGAGACGTAGAATAGCTGACAGGTTGAGCGTGTGTCTGGTGATGGTGGGTGGGGGAAGGGGGGGGGGGTACAGCAGCGTTGTGTGCAGAAGGTGTAAATTGTCCGGTCACTTAACACCGCAACTCGAAATCCCGATCGATCCAGAATGAAGCAGACTGGAACCTGGCCCTAGGATACAAATCGGCCGCCGTGGATGCCCTGATAGGCTGCGACTCGCCTCGAACACCTCTCACCGAGAATGGAAAACAAAAAAACAGTCCCCCTGGAGTCGAGAGTCGGGGCTGAGTTATGGGCAGGAACCAAGACAGCAAAACCCGGGCCCAAAGCTGAAGTCTCCCAGGACTGGTCTCCCCTGCTGTTCTGGTTTGATAGATGGGGGAGCGGGGGGCGGACGCCAAAGACCTGGAATTGACGCACATGAGCAACGCTGGACCGATCAAAGCGCTCGCCGTGGAAGCACAGGACAACGAAAAGCACATGTCCCCTCGGCCGAGAAGTGGAATAGTGGGGAGATGAATGATCAGAGGTAGGATAGGAGTGAGACATGGTACACAAACCTTTCCGGTCCCAACTTCTGGAATTGGTCTGAATCAAAAACAAAACCTTCCCCCAGCGTAATCTACGTCCGATCCAGTGGTCGACAATCGATTGGTGTCCTCAGGTTGATTTCGTCAGACTGTCTTGGACGTGCAGAGTGAGCGGAAAGCTGGCTGGGTTGTATGGTCTTTGTCTCCCTCTCGATGAGCGGGGATGATGAAACGGAAGAGACCCAAAAGACACAAGGGGCAGAATAGGGATGTATGATGTGATCTGTGAAATGTTGAGCTTGGCACAAGGTCCAGTTTCACTATCAGGAGCAAAGAAAGAAATCGAGCGAGACAAGATAAGACACTAGACGGGTGAAGAGGAAGAAAGTCAGGCGAGGAGAGGAAAAAAAGGGGGGGAGGGAAGGGGTGGACATGCAAGTGTCATGATGTTATAAAGACTTGTGTATCACCTCGTGCTGTCCATTTCTCGTTGGATAGGTATAAGGTCGGTTAGTTCCCCCACGTACCCTGTGTGTATTGGGCCATCTGTTTGCATCCATTTCTGTCAGCTGTATGATGGGTCGCTGGCAGTCCTTTGCGATGACGGCGGCGCCAGAAACGCTGAAGGGTGGGCACACACGACATGGACAGGCCTGGTTCCCCCAGGGATATTTCCCTTGACATGATGTGCTACCACGGTCTTGACCTTGGCCCGTCGCCCTGTCTTGTGGTTCTCTCTCTGGTCCTACACGTCTAGTTTTTGACAGCGGAGATGGAGTACCTCCAGAAAGATTTGAGTTGCCTTTGATTTAGCGCGAGGCTAATGATGGACATGTCGGGTACATGCATCGGAAAAAGCCACCTGATGTAGGGATGGGACATCTTTTCGCAGCTACATGTACCCATTTGGCATCAGATGGCGAGCCAAACATCTCATGAGTACATGGCACTGTGATAAGATGCTGTACCAGCTTTTCAACGTCGAGGCTGGTCCAACATGGAGACGGCCACCTACAAGAAAACTGCCTAGTCCGACACAAGTACCGGGAAAGTATCTCGTTGAGTACCTCTGTTTCTTGATGCTGCATTTGGCAAGTGTCGACTTGCCTGCCGACGAGTGGGCCATTTGTGCTACTAACCTATAGCTTTCGACTGAGATTGACTGTAGAGAGTGAAAGGAGTAAAATCAAGATGTCCAGGGGTAAAGTGACACCTCACTCGAAAAGTCGAAAAGTCCCTCTCCCCCACCCTCACTCACTGTCTGAGGGCAAACGAATCAAAAGCAGAGTCGAAAATCTTTGCGTCTCGATGCGCAATCGCCTCTGATAAGGTGGTTTGCTTGATTCTTGGCCCAAAATGTGTCATTGTGCACTTGGATTTAGCGAAGCAATCGAGTTTTCGCACAACGTGATACAGCCATCTCAAAGAGGAGAAGTGGGCTGGGGACAACGCATAAATGGTGAGCATTCTTGTCCCTTGTACAACTTATGGATATGGAAGAGGCCGGTGTTTGTGCTGCCGGCCAGTGCTAGTGTCAGCGGCAGGTTGTGCAATTGCACCATTGGGTCTTGTAGAATGATGATATCTGACCTGAATAATTACCTGGTACAAACGAACAAGTCTGTTTGATTTTTTCTTGAATACCTATCGTATACATCAGACGCTAGACTCCGTATTAATTCCTTTTCTTGTCCACTGTGCAAACATGAGCCCCCGGCTGCAGATTGAAGTCGCCATCCCCCCATCTCAAAACGGATGGCCAGGCAGGTAAGGTGTTGAACAGAGAGATTGGCCGTTCCGATATCAAGAGAGAAAAAACTGCACAATTTGATGCTTGCTGGCCCAGAGAGAAAATAGTGCTACCCTGAGACTTGGAAGGCGGGATTGTGTGGGTGGTAATTGGTAATCGATCGGATCGGATAACCACCGAGTGCCAATGACAGCTCGCTCTGGGTGTCAAGGCAGGTACAAAGATGATCGAAGACTCTGCATTTTCAACTAAAAGTAGCTTTGATGTACCCGCGCCAAGTTTGCACAGTGCAACTGTCTGCGGAAGCTGGAGCAGCTAGACCACCTACCTACGTCCCACCTCGACCATCCAGAGATCTGTGTTTATCGTCGTCTGCATCCGCGGCACATGTTGGCGTCTGCAGCAGTGAGAATGGTGCAGTCAAGACCGGGAGCCCCTGGGTATCCCCAAAAATTCTATCACATTCTGTCACTGAGACCTCCTGGCATGCTCCCATCGTCTGCTTCTCCCGCAAGCGAAAATATGACCGATCTACTTTTCCCCCTGGAAGCTGGCATACAAGGCAGGGAATCCGATTTGTCGGCCACCCCGTTGAAAACGGGAGCCCGAAGATCTCCCCACTGTCAGTTATGCTTTACATATTCGCCGCAACAGTCACGGGGACTGGGGAAGCGTGGGCTGTGCGGTGAACAATCATGCATGTTGCAAACACACGATACAGGTGCCCGGCACTGCTGGTCCTGGAGTCTCCGGCCCTTCTGCAGACGTCGTTGGACCACAGTCCGCAAGCTGCGTCGGATAGATGAGACGAGGAGGAAAGTGCTAATTTCTTTCTCGACACGGCTACACCCGTCTTTCAGATCTCGGTCCGACTATCTGGGGAAGCTGATCGGATGGTCGGTTCTGGGTGGACTTGTACCTTGCCATGCGTTATGAGCCAGAAGATACCTGCCTGACATGCCAGCTTTGCTCCCCTTGATGAATTTTGAGACCCAAAGGGAGTCACTTTGTTCTGTGACATCAAACCTTCAATTCAGTACGCTCGAGGTTGAGCTGAGTTGAGCAGCTATTGACCTGTCTAGGTGGGTAGCCACCAGAACTCACCACCAAAAATGATGCCAACGTAAACTTTCTCTCTCCCCGATCGGGTTGACCCATCCGAATCCCCAATGCTCAGGAAGCGGGTTGGGCTGTTGTCTGGCCCCCCCAACGCTCCGGCTCAGCTACTTCAGCTTATCTGACCTGTGACCAGCTCACGCCAGGTCTCGCCTCGGCTGGCTCGTTCATGGAAAGTCGCGATGCGGCTGCGTGCATGTCGATGTCTCTAGCTCTCTGGCCACCATTCCCTAGTCAGGTGCTACGGCGTCAACAAGAATTTTGTGAGGGCCCTGGGGCGTGCTTCAGAAGTCGGTACCCGAAGATGCTGTGCCATTCACGCAGTCGGTCCCCTCTCACTTCTCCAACTTTTCCCCTGTGGAGGCCGTGAGAGGAACAGTGCTTGCACGTTATAAGTAGCTCACATGCGGACTCAACTCCAGACCATGTAGAGGTTGTGCCGAGGAGGCATCACTTGCGGATACGAGGCATTGTCGATGAAATGGAGTGCTGATGGAAGGCATAACGATAGAAATAGAACAAATCGATGTGTTTGGCCAATGAAGAGCCCGCGCCATCCTGTCTCAGTGTGATTATATTCTAAGTAGGAATGTGTCTCAGTGGCTGACCACCAGGCAGGACTTCATATCTCGGTGGATATCTCTGACCTTGACTCCCTACAAGCTGCCCAACAATGCTTTTGACTTGGTAGCGCTCGTAGATTGGGATACAATTCCTCTTGGTAACAACGTTGACCGCGTAACCGAGTTTGTCTTCGCAGAGATATCATACCATGTGTGATGGTAAACAGCTCGGACTGCCTGGATACGAATTCGTGAGGATGATGAAATTTCCAAGTGACACAGCATTCAACTGCAAGAGAAGCGGCGTTCAATCAGATGCCTTTATCCACTTTGAACCACCCCCCGTCGAAACCTCCGGACGGAGTCCAAAGCCTACCGCATGGGCCGCCCCCCGCCGTCATCATCGGACCATCTGGTATCACCCTTCAAAACACATCTGAGCTCTTGATACAAGCAAGATCCCAGGAGGTCCGAGCAAGTCAGATTTCCTCTGTACTGTGTGGCCTGATCAGGGCTGAATGGAAGGCTTCCCCTTATCCACGGACGTAAAGTCTACGAAAAGGTAGAACAGATCAGCTTCCGACGCGCCTGGACAAATGTGCCCTTCCTGATATTTCTGGAAGCATCAATGTAATGTGCACACGCGTCCACGAGAATCACTACCATGCTTTCTCGACGTTGCCACCAAATGGCGTTGGGATATCCAGGGTTTTGAGAGATGCATAAAAAACGCCATTTTTTCCCCGAGTCGTGGACATTCGGAGAGGGAGGGACCTTACAGCTCGATCCGTCGCCCAAACGGTAAACCGGTAGAAAAAAACCGCCATGGGCGTCTGTCGAGACACGTTGCCCGAACGCCTCCGAGGCAAAATGAGAACTTTTTTTCTTTTTCTTGCCTGCCGGCGGTGACGGGTCGCGCGATGCGGATCGGCAGCGGCAGCGGCGGCTGGGTTGGTAGGTCGGGAGGGTGTTGAGGAAGAGAAAGAAGAAAGAAGGGTGGTGGATGACGGGCATGATCCGAACGATACCTCAGACACACCCATACACACACATACACAACCCGAACACCCGCCCCTCCATCACCCATTGGCCAGCAGCCCCCAACCCCGAGCCCCCAGCCCCCAACTACCCGCAAAACCAATTTTTATGCAGTACGAATAGGCACCTGTAGCACTCATTGGCCGCCCTGCTTATCCGCACACCACCACAGCCCGATTTCGAGCATCTTCGTCGTCAAATATAGGCATATATAAAAGTAGTATAATCTTTCAGCCCAATGACAACCCAACCCAAGCCGGGGGGCGAGAACAGGAGGCTAGCCAGCTATCTGCGCAGGACGGGGCTTCGTGAAAGGCCCCTCATTCTATTTGCCTGCGTCATACAGAGACCGCATGAACAACCTCCTCGTGGAACCAGCAGAAGCTACCTCATCCGGATACGAAAATCCGAGGTCTGCATACATATACGCCCTATGTTGAGTAGGGAGGAAGCACGATACGGCGGTTGGCAGCTCTGCATGCTCCAGCTGGGCCCCGATAATCACGTCAAGGGAGGCTTGAAGAAAGAAGCGGCCCGCACGTGTGGCCTGTATAAAAAGCCACCCGACTGTCTTTCGACTGTGACGAAGCGACTGTGGTGAGAGGGGTGCGGTACGCGCGAGAGTGGGGGAATATGTGCTGGACCGAGAGAGAAAGAATTACCCGGCGTGCATGCCCACTTGCTCCTGTGCTGTAGTCACGACAAAAGGGGGATAGATCACTGGCGATGACGATGCTGATGAGATGTGCAACGGAAAAGGGCAGCCTTGGGTTACCTTCCCACAATCCCTTCCGCGAACCACAGGGCGGGGGGTAAACCAGGGTGCTGAAAAGAACCCGCGGCTGGGAGAAAGGAAAGGGGCAGGAAAGGGGGTAGGAAGCATCAATGGAAGCCATCGAGAAACAATGCAATGCGCCTCGACCACCCGGCCCGCAAATGCGATCCATCCACGGCTGTAGCCAGAATGCCCTGACCAACACGCACCCACCTCAGCCCGCCACGTAGATAGATATCCATGGCAGAACGAAAAGAAAGCTCGTATAAAAGAGTCGAAGCAACAGGAGGCGAGCCACATCCATTGGGTCTGGCCTTCGGGCACAGTGTCCTTGCCCACGCAGCCCGTCGGGACGATGCGCCATCCATTGACAGGGCACCATGCGGTTTAGACTTCTCCTTGACGCCTACTACACAGGAGCGCGTGTACACGTTCGACCAGGAGTTCCAGACCGACTCGGTGGTCAGAACGACGAGATGACACCTTGCTCAAGTCGTGTTCCCAGTGCCCGGCCAACAGGATGTCATCCGTCGTTGGGCGTAGTGTTGAGTAACTGGGGCGACTGGCCGAGGGTGGAAGACACTATGCTAGACAGGGAGCTGGCAGCTGAGGAAGACAGAAAAGAGCAAGAAGAGCCGGGCCACAAAAAAACGAGTTGTTGTCGAACGTGAAAGACGAACCACTCATCGTCTAGGGCTCTAATCAGCTTGCATCGTTACTGTGCTATCCCACGCACACGAGGCCGGCAGCCGACAGCACCGCTACACACGACCGACGACAACCGTTCAACGTCCACTGTACTCGTCTCCTCCGCCTCTTCCCCGGTATCTGTCCTGGCCCCTATCCCTGTCCCTGTATCTGCTCCTATCCCTTCTATCGCGATCTTGGTCCCGACGATCTCTGCGAGCCCAATCCCGATCTTCTCGGCCCCTTGATGATGATTGTCCGGGATCGCCTGGCCTGTCATGGCGGTTGTTGTCGCGGTAGCTGTGACGGTGATAACCATGGTCTTGTCTGGGGCTCCGGCTCCGTCGCTCCGTGTGACCTCGCCTGTGCTCTGGCCTGTTGTTATTGCCGCTACTGCTGTGCGTGTCCGTCAGCCGGTCCGGGGACTCTCTTCCCCGCCGGTGTGCCGCAGCTTCTCTTCGGCTATCTTCATGACCACCACTTCCACTCGGGCCGCTCGACCGGCTCTCGCCGGCTCTCCTGTCGTAAGGCTTGCGTTTGTTATTGTTCTCATTGTTATTGCTGCTGCTGCTGTGGGAGACGCCGGTATCGTGCCGGCCATGCTGCATATCCTCCACCCCATGGACCATCCGGTAATGATCGTCCTCGTCGTCACGTTCCACGTCTTCATTCCTGTACTTGCGCCATTTCTCCAGCTCTTGCACACCACCCCAGCCACCTTTCCCTTTTCTTGCAGCAGCAGTTTTGCGTTTCGTGTTGGTATCGTTTCTCCAAACCTCGCTCAGGCGACTGACGCTCTGACTGAAGTCTACGTGAATTCTCCTGTCGTCAATCAGAACGGAATCCATCTTGTAGTACGCTTCCTCGCAGCTCTTCTTATCTTCAAACTCAATGAAAGCATACTGCAAGCTGTCGCCGGTTTTCTGATCTCTGATCACCTCGCAACTCAGAATCTTGCCAAATCGACTGAATATCAACTCCAAGTCCTCGTCAGTTGTGACTGGGTTGAGCTTGCAAACAAACAGGACATTTTCTGGTGGCTTGACTTCGGCAAATGGGAGATCGCCTAGCATCTCCAACGTCAACGCCTGGGCGGCTGCTTCCCTCTCTCTCTTTCTCGTTTCCGCCTCAGCGGCGGCTTCTTCGTCCTTTTCGACATCAACCAGCTCTTCTCCTTCCGCAATCCTGACGGTAGCGAGCTGTGCGTTGGTCGGTGGAGGTGAAGCACTCGGCTCCCGCAGGCCAGCGGGGTCAGGGTAGGGATCCTCCAACACAATGGTATGCTTGATTCTGATGTCCACCAGCGGGTTCCCTCGTTCATCCACAATTGCCTCGTTGATCTTCTCCAGAACGTCAAAGCCCTCGGCGACTTTCCCAAATATGGCGGCTTTGTCGTCTAGGAAGTCTATCCCGTCCTCTCCCAGTGTGATCAGAAATTGAGAGCCAGCCAGTCGTGTCTCTGGGTCAGACGGGTGGGGGGCAGTAGCCATGCTGACAGTGCCTCGTTCGCGGTGTTTCAATTTGGGATGGAACAAGGCAGGAAATGTCTTGTCCCTTCCTTCGAGTAAGCCCCAGATGGAACTTCCGCCGTCGGAATTGGGGGACAGAGGCCCGAGAGGGTCGCCGGTTTGACAGGAAAAGGACTTTTGAATAGAGTGGATAGGAGAAAAGTTGTAGTATTTGATCTTGCATAGCTTGAGAAAGCTGAAGAACATTGGGTTAGTTGTGGTCTGGCAATTGAACAAGAAAGCAAGAACATGGGGACGTACTTTTCGCACATCTTGGGGGCGAAATCGACCAGCAGGTCAATGACAATGTCACCTGCCGTTGTCTCGAGAATGACCGACATCTTGGCGACAGTCTTCCCTGGGCGCGGCGAAAGGGTGTTGAGATGGGATTGTGTGTTTTTCTGGCCAACAACTGACGTCTTCCAGTTCCGAGATGGAAACGCGATGCCAGGCGCGCACTCGACTGTTCAATGGTTTGGCAGCTCCTACGTCAAGGGCCCACTTTTGGCTGAACTGCTCGCTGGATACAGACTTGGCCTTTTAAGATTAAATCCGATTGCAGGTGTGTTTAAAATCCATAACGGAACAAAAAAATCAGGCTCGATTCAAATCAGGGAGAAATGGCATTGATTCATTACCTACCTGGGACCCCTTCTGACACTCTGAGGCTGGAAAGTTGTGTGCCCAGCAGTCTATCCTTGGCCCTTCACCGCCTTCCTTTCTGCCGGTCTTTTGGACAAGGCGGCCAACATTTACATGAAACCACGACAGATGTCGAGCTGGACTCGAACAAGACCGTACTCACCCTTCAACATGAGCAGCCAAAACCCACAAGTGACCCGATTCTGTTGGCAGTGCCTGCAGTTGGATGCCGCACCAGAATATCCAGACGGTGAGGTCCTTTGCCTCGATGCGGTCCAAGAGGAAATCTACAAGAAGCTGTTTGGCCATGATGTCGCATTCCCGCTTCCTCCCCGCTATGGGCTAAAAGTGCTCAAGGAGTTGACGTCGAGAATCGAACGCTCTATCGTGGACTGGGAGGAGCATGTAAGGATAACTCATACCTTGCTGAAAAGGAGACGGAGACGCCAGGAACTGACAGGAACAGGAAATATCAGATAATCTCATGACCACCATGTCCGAGTTGGTATCTGTTCCATTGCCTTCAGAGGTGGTGGCTGCCCAGCAAAAGTGCCATGTGGCATACCACCTTTCCCTGCTCCAGGAACCCAGTGATGCAGCTGTGGTCTTGCTGGAATCTCGTTCCATTATCTCGGGTTCAGGGACAACAGGCCTACGAACATGGGAGGCAGCATTGCACATGGGCCAATATCTCTGCACCAACTCAACACTTGTCAAGGGGAAGCGTCTGCTAGAGCTCGGAACTGGAACAGGATACGTTGCCATCTTGTGTGCCAAATATCTCGGCGCAGAACATGTCATTGCCTCGGACGGTTCTGAAGATGTGGTGAATAACCTCCCAGACAACCTTTTTATCAACGGTCTTCAGGGCACAGACAGGGTGTCTGTCTCTGAGCTCAGATGGGGCCATGCTTTGCTGGGGACCGAAGAGGAGGAATGGAACGGTGGAAGAGAGGTCGACGTCGTGCTGGGAGCTGACATCACGTACGACGCGAGTGTAATTCCCGCGCTGGTGGCAACGCTGCAGAACCTCGTTGCTATATCGCCTGGCGTGGTCATTCTGATTGCGGCAACAGAGCGGAACAGAGCGACATTCGAGAGCTTCTTGGAGGTCTGTCAGAAGCGCGGGTTCCATGTCCATTATGAACTGTTTCCAGTGCTGCCTAGGCCGGAGCAGAGAGGGCCATTTTATAATGACGCCACCCCTATACACATTTGCCAATTGACGGTTGCATGAGAACAAAAAAGTCACTTTGAGATTGTGGTGCTGTGTTGTTGTTTTGAATATCTTCTCGGAAGGTGTGGGGCAGTTGTCGACAAGTGGGGAGCTGGACAAGGCTGCCGCACATTGGTCCGTGCATTTCCACCAAGCTGCCCCGCCCGCTGCTGACTGATTGCCTCGGAATTCAGGCCACACACAAATTAGGGCTCACACCCAAATTAGCGATTCGCTGCCGGAATTTTGTGAGATCCACCCGCTACCCAGTGCGTCCTGGCCTGCAAAAAACACCAGCAGAAACTCGCCCTCCTCCTGCCGGAACCTGAGATCGATCGAGGTACGACAACCAACGACCGACGACATCACCATGGCCGACTCTGATGCCCCCGTAACCCTGCGCACGCGGAAGTTCATCCGCAACCCTCTGCTCGGCCGCAAGCAGATGGTCGTGTGAGTGCTGCCATCCATCTCCGAATGCCCTCTTCGCGAATCGCCCCCGATTGCCAAGTCGCCCACAGTGGACGAGAGCATCAATCCAGAAACATAATACTCGATTGGAACATGGCAAAATCGCGGGCGATTTGAGAATGTTGGGCTGTTTGATGGGAAATTGTCGCTGACTCTGCTGTTCAGGGACATCCTCCACCCCGGTCGCGCCAACATCTCCAAGGAGGACCTCCGCGAGAAGCTCGCTGCCCTCTACAAGGCCCAGAAGGATCAAGTTTCCGTCTTTGGTCTCCGCACCCAGTTCGGTGGTGGCAAGACCACCGGCTTTGCCCTCATCTATGACTCCCCCGAGGCCATGAAGAAGTTCGAGCCCCGCTACAGACTCGTCCGTGTTGGCCTTGCCACCAAGATTGAGCGTGCTTCCAGACAGCAGCGTATGTTTTCCGCGGTGGTGGACATGAGAATTTCATTTTGGGAATGGTACCGGCTGACATTTTCTCTTCCTCACCAATAGGCAAGCAGCGCAAGAACCGCCAGAAGACCCTCCGCGGTACTGCGAAGGTCAAGGGCCCCAAGCCCAAGAAGGAGAAATAAGCGGCGAGCGTTTCTATTTCGGCGTCGTCTTTCACACCGGGTCTTTTTCAGGCATGGACGACGGCTTTGGTTCTGTGCATTACTCTACTCTGGCAGGCTGGTGGATATTATCGGCCAACTCATGGGATCGCCGGGCCATACAAAACGGGAAATTCATGAAGGCGTGATGGTTGGGGTTCATTGATTTCGGGCAGAACCATAGCATCCAATACAGGAGGACGTTGGTCGAGCCAAAAGTCCGGAAGAGACAACAACTGTGTGATGGACAAAGGAGGAGCGCGTGGTTCCCAATAGCAACATGCTTGCGGCCGCGTGGTGATATCACGGATTGGGAGTCGGCCCTCTCAACAAGAGATGTAATGCATACAGATTCCGTCCACTGATTCCCGTGAGTTGTGTTTGTCATGCCGAGGCACCCAGTTTCTTGTCGAGTCTCGGATGTCCGACTTGGCCAATATGCCCCAAGTTTTCCTGGCCGTTTGCCTTGCAGCCAGCCCGGGGCCATGCACCACTGGAGAGCATACAATCCATCGATACGAGATCAGCAATGAGCAGCAAGTGGTGGAACGTTAGCCACTGCTCGCCAATTCCCCTGGCCTGTTTTGCCACGTTTTGCAAGCCCATGACCATCCGATTACAATGCCTTGATACATATATGCTCACAACTTCACAATGGGTAGGACGACCGTTACACACGGGCAATCACGGCGGTGGCCTATCGCTGGCCGCCCTGAGCATAGCCTGTTCCCTCCTCCAAAGCCTCGACTTTTCTGCACAATTTCAATTGTCAAACTTGCAAAAGAGGAATGTGCCCATCTCGAAACAAACACCGACAACGTAATTGCTTGCTTGTCGTGAAGATTGCAAGTCGATTGCTGTTCACTGGCAACCTCCGGACGACAATCCCGGATGCCGGCATCCAACTCACGTGTGGGGCCGGGCCGGTCTCCCCTGGCCTCGAACCACGGATGTGGCACAGCCCTCCGGGTCCGCCACCGAGGGACGTTGACATCTGCCTACCTTAGTCTCCTGTCTGCCAAGCGGCCACACAGGAAAGAAGCCTTTGTGTGTCTGCATCGAGAGAAGATGGGGGCATGTGTGATCATAAATAACATGGCTGGCTGACACTTTTTGTGTCTTGCCTTTTCTCTTTCTCTCCTCACCCACGGCAGCCACCAGTCTCCTTCGGCTTTGCTAGACAAATAGCGCTTTTCTGCTTTCTTTGCTTTCTCTTATAGCTTCTCGGGCTTTGTTGCTTGCTTGGTTGCTTGTTTGACGCTTTGGCAAGTCACTTACACACAACGGCAACACAATGGCAACCCTCCGCTCCATCCTCGCCTGCCTCTCCTTCCGCCGCAACCGTGCCAACCGGGCCGGCTACACCGAGCTCCTCTACGACTCCCTTGACTCTCACGGTCAGATTGACAACGAAAAGTTCGGCCTCTACTCCGACTCCCCACCCGGCAATAACCATGAAGAAGGGCAGTACCGATCCGCCCCCTTGATGGCCTACACTTCATCTGCCGACGACGACGAGGAGCAGCTCGTGGCCATTGCCAAAAAGATCGTAAACTTGATGCACAAAGCCGAGTTCAACGACGACTCCCTTCAGATCGCCATCACAGATGTCGTCGGCGAGAGGAGGTGGAACCGCAAGCTGATCGAGGAGTGTCTGGACAATGTTGTCGAGTTGGTCGAGCAGGGGAGGCAGAACATGGGGGATGCCATGACCGAGGCGCTGGACAAGGTGACGGACGTTGCGGATGAGGAGTTTGCGTTTCCGAGACGGCACCCGGAGAGCGTGGACGGGTTTATTGCGATTGTCTCGGTTGGAGTTCTGGCTGAGATGCAGGGCGCTTGGGTGTTGGAGTTGTTGGGGTTTGGGGAGGTGAAGGACAAGGACTTGGAGGAGATGGTGGAGGAGGTGGATGAGAAGAGGGCGGTGGGGGAGGTCAAGATGTTGACTTCGGACAAGATTGTGCTGGGGGAGAAGGCGAGGAGGGGGAGTGTAGCTGACTGGTGGATGAGGGAGTACAAGGCGTATATCCCCGAGGGCAGGGTTGAGACCTTCTTTACAAGGCTGGATATGGTGGATCCTGCTGACTAGGTGATCATGTATGGGTCTTCATATCTGGCGTCTCTCAACTTTGGCTTGGTTTTCACTGGGGATTTCGTCTTGGTTACTTTAGGGCACATGTGGGATTGTATTGGGGTAGGTCATGTAGCAGAGGGTAGACACAATACACCAACCGCGCCTGCAGACATTCACTTTTGTCCCATTTTACCATCCATGGAAACAAACAAAACAATGTTAGTAACAAGTGTGATATTCTTCTGGTATCATTTCAGAGATGTCAATATCAACTTCAAGATACCCAAGAAACAGGACCCCCTTTCCTCCACTAAGCCCCTATCAGCACCAAATCTCGTGATCACATGGATCATCCGGTACCAAAGTTATCGTCACCACCGAAGGCGTAGTAGACGACGGTCTTGGAGTCAAGTATGTGACCCGAGTCGACACAACCGTTGGGGTAGGACCACCAATGGTGATCACCGTCGTTATAGTTTTAGTAGTGACCGCAGGGTTGCCTGAAGGCCTGGTAGAGGTTTCAATGGCCACACACTGCTCGTACCACATGCTGTAGTAGCTGTCAGCATCCTCCGTTCTGTTTAGGTGAATTCTTTCTCATGCACTTACTTTCCATCGTTCTTGCAGTAAGCCCCCGATGGACAGATTCTTGGACCAGTCCAGTTTTGTCCGCCGCACTGTCCGTACAAGGACTGTGTTGCACCCGGACGCGGAGTACTTGAAGGAGAGGGAGCTGTGAAGAATGTCGTTGGCCGACCTCGTTGCGCCAACGTTGCCCCTGAGAGGGCAAGAAATGAGAGAAGGAACGATGTATGCATGTTGGTTTGCGTGATAGTAGAATCCCGAGGAGCAACTCTGACGGAATCCTGGATTACATGCTTCAGCTATATACTTACCTACTCTTCATTTACATATCCCGGGCTCCTCCCCAATGACCGCCGAGATCATACCCAATATCCAGGACCCAGGTTTTGCTATCTCTCCCATATTACCCTGAGAGGGTGGACCGTAAGCGAGGCCTGGCAGCATGGGGCGTCTTGTGCTATTGTTAGTCGGGAAAAAAGCCAATTGTTCTGCAATGTGTTCACCGACAGATATGCCGGACCCCTCCGCCTGGGACATGAAAAAGGTAAAGGCCACCTGATAAGGTAATCAGAGTCCAGAAACCATGAAGCCCACCCAGTGCCCTCTCATCAACTGATGTCACCGGTTTACCCCGGTCACCGATTTCTCAATTCACAATACCTTACATTGAATGCTACAGTTATTAGTTATTCCAATTGTCCAGTGAATCACTGCCTGTTGTCATACTGGGGGACCTCAGCCCAGCTGGTGCAGGGTCAGTTTACCAGCATATCTATACAACCAAACAAGCACCTAATGCCAGGACACTAGGCCCAAGATCCGGGGCATCTTCACACACGAACAACTATAGGGAAACAGCACAACCCAGCAATCTCAAGCCGTCGCTATTTTAAGCCGTTTCCATCAAGCCCGAGCCGTGGGGTGTAAACAACCGATGGAGTAGTTCTGCAGGAGGTATGTGGATAAAGTCTTGATATGTATTGCATCCGGGTGGCCGGATAAAGGGGAACTGTAGACAGCCTCTCTGCCACCGCCACTCAATGGTTGTGTGCCCATTCCAAACAGTAATGACCTAGAGCATGCTGGTTGTGCCAATACCTCGGCCACGCGTCACGCAGCCGGACTCAAATATCAAAAGTTTCAAAAGCTGAATAACCACAAAAAGAATTACTATATGCGACACCCGTTTGAGAGCCCTGCCATGCAAACCCCGTATCTTCCAGCGCCAACAAAACTCAAACATAAACTCTAGATGACATGTTGAACATGCATGCCTCAGCAGAATCCTGGACTCCTAGCCGACCTCGAGCTGCGGGCAGATAATGGCGAAGAAGTCAACTGCACCGAACCCGATATTGTCAGGCCAGACCATACCTAATCATCGGGCGTTCCTGGGCGACTGGCCTTGTACAAGACAGTCTTTTTGGTGCCATCTTCCTCCTCGTCTTCCTTGCCAAACTTGGTCATGCTGAACTCGGGCACCCGCCTTGATAGCGGCTTGAGGAGCCCGCTCGGGTTTTGCTTGTTCCGCCGCCTCTTCTCGTACTCGCGCTCCTCCTTTGCCAAAGCGCGCTCCTCGTCCAGTTCCAGACATGTGCCCTCAATGCTGAGATATCCATAGTCTCCCGCCTGGCCGACGTCAAAGTTCATGATGCGGAAGCGGAGCTTGCCTCCGACTTTGCGGCCCTTCTCATTGACCCAGTAACCTGTTGTGTGCATCTGCTCAACCACCTGCAGCTCCTCCCCATCTAGGATATCCTCCTCCTCTTGCTGTTGACCTTCTTTCTCCTCGCCATACTCGTCCGTCTCTGGTTGGCTGCTGTTCGACCTGGCAAACGGATCGTCCTTGGAGATGTCAACCCATTTCCAGCCTTGCGGGAGACGCTTTGCTTCAATGCTTGCGTTGAACTTGTTCCAGCACACCACGCCAATGTGGCCTTCGCTCTGGAGCTGCACCACACCCTCCATCCACTTGCCTCGCGATGGCACGAACAGCTGGGCGTCAAAAGTGAGCCAGCCGAAGCCTACGGCATACTCGTCGACTGAGTGCAGCCAGGCGGGAGTCTCGTCGGTGGGTGGGTTGGTGATACTCGCCTTGGCGGGGCGCTCGGAGAGGTTGAGATTAGAGTAGCTGAGGAGGACGCCGCGCAAAAGTGGCGAGTAGTGATTCAAGAGGGGGTCGAGATGCTGCGCAGCAACGTTGGTGAGGGGCTTGTCGAAGCCAATAGGGTAGAAGGGCACGTAGAGGGAAACGGTTTGGGTGAAGAATGGATATTCAGAGTCGCTGCTTGGGAGTTCGGTGGCAACCTCGTGTGAAGCCTGGGTCGGTGTCTCAGTCCCGGTCCCGGTCTTGTCCTTGCTCTTTTTCTTCTTCTTTTCCTGCCCGTCAACGTTTGCTTCTGTTTCTAGGTTGTCCTTCTTCGATTTCTTCTCCTTGCGCTTCTTTTCCGATTTGGACTTCTCTGGAGTGTCGATCTGCATGGCATCTTCAGGCTCTTCCTTGGGCTCCTTCTTGGGCTTGCTCGACTTCTTGCGGGACGACTTTTCCCCGTCGACCACTACCTCGTCAGTTTGCGCCTCGCCATTTCCAAGTTGATCCTTCTTCTTCTTCTTCTTTTTCGAGGGTTCATCGGCCGCAGCTTGCGACCCTAGCCTCACGGGCAACTCGAGATCTCCGTTTTTGGTCTTTTTGGATTTGCGGGGGGTTTCTTCCACAACGGCGGCGTCGTCCTCGTCTCTCGAGCGTTTCTTTTCCGACTTGGACCTTTTGTATTTCTTTTCGACTTTTTGGTTGTCTGGGATTGTTACGGGCTGGGCGCCCTCATCAAGAGTGGCAGACATGGTGAATGCTGCGGTGTGGGTGGTTTGCGACCGAGGATGTCGCGAGTCTACAGCTCTTCGTTATCAATTCATTCAAAAGTTTCTTGCGTCGAAGAAAATTATTGACAGTGCCTGCCGGGAGCGACTGCTGAACTCGATGACCAATAAGAAACATGCATTGTTAGTGGGGCCATAAGAGACCCCGCTATCTAATCAATTAAGCTTCCATACTCTCCCACCACTTAGAACAAGAATGCTCATTAGACTTCCTCTCATTTCATAAGATATTGGTACTGGTAACCTAAAAGGTATCGGCCTTGTACCCTCCTACGAGCGCGTGCTTCACAGCATCTGCCAAGGAATCCAAACCTTCCACATTCAACACATCATTGTCGTTCTTTTCATACAAAGTCCCCCCTTCAGCCCAGATCCGTCGGAGTGTGGCACTGGTCGCCCTAGGATTGCCTTTTGCCCACAAGTCAGTTTCCAAAGATTTGAGGTCATCCAGGGGCGTCTTGGTGACCTCCCACTTGGCGCCAGTCTGCTTCTCATACTCGGCCAGAACTTCGTTGGGCGAAACAATGAAGCTTTGGACCTTGAGAGCCTTCCCAAAAGACTCCTCGGGATGACGGAGTGTTCCAACAACGAACTTGCCCACACTGATTCACCTTGTTAGTTGGATATTCTCAATTGATAGCGAGAAAGATAGAAAAAGACTTACTCCCACATGGTGCAAAAGCCAATTTTGCCCTCTCCATCCTCAATAATCCACGCCTTCTTCTCCTCAGGCTTGAAGCCGCCAGCAGACTCCAGACCAGGAGCCGTGTCAACCCACATATCGAAATACGGCCCAGTGACCACATATGTCACCTTGACCCTCCTTAGCTCGTCTCTAATGTATTTCCGCACCTTGAGCTTCAACTGGTGGGGCTTCTCATCAGGGCTCTTGTCGTTGTGCTCAATATCAGTGCCATACTCGCTCGGCAAGAACCACTGGACAGTGTTGGACTCCTCAGCCAGACGCAGCAGTTCGATCTGGTGCTGAAGACCTCCGCGCCCAACTGCTGAGATGACTGTGTCTGCTTGGGAAGACTGATATGCGGACTTGACGTCGGCGGATGAAGTTAGGTCACCAACAATGACTGAGAGACCATCCGACTTCCATTTCGCGATCTGAGATGCCTTCTTTTCGGCGGTCCCGGGGGAGGTGAAGAGCGTGATTTGAGGGAACCGGGGCTGGGCACGGAGTAGGGACGTCGTGATGTAGGAGCCGATGGTGCCGGTCCCGCCAAAGATCAAAATTCGGGTTGGTGTGAAAGTCATGATGGAGGATTACTTTGTGTCCTACAATGTATATCTCAAGGCTATGGTTGATATTGTGTTTCTGGAGATGCCTTTTCGAAGAGGGTGCGGCTTTCTACAGCTTTATATGTGAACCGTGAAAGGCGCACGTCAATCGGGCCCCTCATTTCGTTCGTTTCGAGATGCAGCAAAGCTACTACCTACCGGATGCCCCGCCTTCCCGTGAAGAACCGGCCTCGGCGACTCCTGCCGACTCATGATCCACCAGGCTCCCGGTGCCATCGGAGGATACAGCAAACGATGATGAGCATTGTGTTATTATCCCTTCCTCTTCCTCGGTTTCACTTTCTGTATGAAGCAGTGCTGCCTCTCCAGATACGGGCCTTGCAGCAGCATACGAGGCAGACTCTTTTCCATGTGAGAAATGACGTCGAGCATGCAAGCTGCTGAGCTGAGCAACGTCGGCTTTTAGGCGGAAGCTCGCAGCGCGACGGAATGGAGTCGAGCCTTGCTTTATATCGGAGCATTAGCAATCATTTAAGCCGTCAATTGCCGAAGGAGACTAGCAAATTTACAGCAAACAGGCTGCGATGTTGGCGGAAAGTTCGTAGGTGTAGATATCCCCAGTAGACCTCGCTGTGTGATTCTGGAGACAGGCTTATATGGATCATTTGGAGATTGGAATTTTACCTCGTGGGCATACATAGGTACCTCAATTTCAACACTTCGAAGGATGGAGTGGTGATGGAAGCGCGGGATATGCATTTAGACACTGTATGCAATTAAACCAGTATCGAAGCCCCTGTTCTTGCACCATTCAGCCGGGACAGCCCTGGGTCTTCGCCCCACTTCCCCAGCTTCCCGTCCCTTGCTTCTAGAGCTCCAGCTGTCAGCAGCGGTCTGGACCACGACATCCCAACCCAAACAACCATCGCAGCCAGGTTGCTTGAACGTCATCACTATCCTCGTCGCACCATGTGCCCCAGTTAGCAGAAGAATCCTCCTATATTACAATCAGAGAGCACACCAAACCTCTTGGATACCCACGCCCGTATTCTTGTGGCACCATGGCGTCCGCTCTCCACGAAGTCACGCCGTTCTTGGTGATACTGATACTGATTGCTACCCTTGGGCCCCTCCAGTTTGGCTTTCACTTGGTAAGCTCTTTTGACGTTGTAAGCTACATCAAACCGAGTTACTGACCATTCTCATCATCTCCATAGGCTGAGCTCAACGCACCTGAAGATGTTATCACCTGCCAAAAGAAAAGCATTTCGGCGCTTCAACAGCTGGCCTCCCTTGTTATTACCAAGAGTAGCTCATCCGACGATGTTGTGGACTGTATTCCCATGAGCCGTTCCGACTTTGCCGCCATCTCGGCCGTCTTCACCGTCGGCGGCCTTCTCGGCGCCCTCACATCCGGCCCTTTTACGTCGGCACGCGGGCGCAAGCTCCCCATGCAATTGACGGCCGCCTTTTACTTGCTTGGATCCATCGTCGAAACCTCTGCAGGCTCTGTTCCCACCATGATCATTGGTCGTTTTCTCACGGGTGTTGGGGCCGGTGCCAGCACTGTCATCGTTCCCTTGTACATCAGTGAAGTGGCACCACCAACACAGAGAGGTTTCTTTGGCGCCTTCACCCAAATCAGCATCAACGTCGGTATTCTGTTCACTCAAACTCTGGGCTTCTTCCTGAGTTATGGAAGTGCTTGGCGATGGATTATGGGCACCGGCGTTATCATTGCTCTTGCTCAAGGTCTTGGTTTAGCTCTTCTCCCCGAAAGCCCAGCTTGGACTGCTAGTGCCAAGGGCGACCTCACCCACGCTCGGCGTGTTCTGCAGCGCATTCGCGGCAGGGTTAGCAACATTGACGAGGAAGTGGAAAGTTGGGGCCAAGGGGCCAGCAAGCCAACTAGTGAGGAGGAAGCGCTGCTTGTCAGCAATGAAAGCACCTCGGCAGACGCCTCTGGACTCTTGACGCCATCAGCTGGTGCCCAGCACTCCCCTCGGGTACATCTTGGGTTTCTACAAGTCCTTCGTGATCCCTTCACCAGGCCCGCCATCATTGCGGTTGTAGGCATCATGTTCGCCCAGCAACTGTGCGGCATCAACTCCATCATCATGTACTCCGTTTCGCTGCTCAAGGACCTTCTCCCCATCAGCTCAGCTTTGCTCACCATCGTCATCTCCATCATCAACCTCGGCGTTACTATGGCTGCTTCTCCTCTTCCCGATCGTTTTGGACGCAAGACCTGCCTGCTGACTTCCATTATGGGACAAGGTACTAGCTCTTTAGCCCTGGCTCTTGCGATCCATTTCGACGTCAAGATCTTGTCTGCTATTGCCGTCTTATTTTTTGTGGCCTTCTTCGCTGTCGGCCTAGGCCCAGTCCCGTTCATCATGGCCTCTGAGCTCGTGGGCCCGGAGGCTGTGGGGGCGACGCAAAGCTGGGCTCTGGGTGCAAGCTACGTGGCTACCTTCCTCGTGGCGTACTTGTTCCCCATTGTCAACGCTGCGTTGAACGATGCGTTTGGTGGTGCCGGTTGGGTGTACTTTATCTTTGCAGGATTTGCCCTTCTATGGGCCGCATTTGTGAGCGGCCGTGTTCCCGAAACTCGCGGGCGGAAGGATGCAGACGAGGTCTGGGGCCGTACGAGAAGGGTCGACTGATTGGATGTTGCAATGGACCATAGGTATAGGTATGGCAAGCAAGTTGGGAGTTTGGAGTCTGGGCATTTAGTTTGCTTAATATCCGCAATTTTCCTTTTTTTCCCCCGCTACCTAGACTAACATTTGAACAACTTTGTTACGATCTTTGGAACATGCGCTTGTTGCGGACCATTTGTTCAAGCAAGCCAACCCCAGCCTTGACACCATCGATGACAAGCAACTTCTTTCCAGCCTCTTCACCACGCCCTTCAGTGGCAACTGACCTGATGATGTCCTCCAGACCAGCCATTCCCGCGCAACCCATGACTACAGCCTGCACGCCACGGTCCAGCAGTCTCTTCGTAGCTTCGCATAGCTTTTGTCGAACCACGACAGGGTCAACGCCACCGTGGAAATCCCCAGCATTCAGACCAGTGGTCTCGACACCGGCAAATCTGCTGTTGCTGTTTTCACTTCCAACGAAGTGGTGCACGCCGTCAGACAGGTGCTTCTCCCAGAACTTCCCGGTTGTGACGATGCCCCAATTGTCTTGGTAGGGCAGCAGTGACAGCGACGTTACGATGCTCGCTTCAAAAATGCCCGTCACAGCAAGATGGGGCCAGTTTTCCTGGATGAGATGGACCAGAGGGTGCACGGAATAGCAAGCAACCAGTACGGCATCATATTCCTTGAGGATGCCCGTCTCTTGGAGGTTGCGCAGAACAACGTCTGCGCTCTGCTGCACGTCATCACCGTCGTTGATTGATGCTGGAGATGCTGGTGGTGCTGTGTAAGTGTAAATCTCGGTCGACTGGTTCTGCACTGTTAGAGATTTGGGCACGCGGTATACTCCATGAACATAGGTCAAGTGACATGCACATACCAAAGGTAGATTTATACCCCGAATGGCCTCCTCAACCCCATGGGTCATGGATGCAGAGGAGTTGGGGTTCAAGATCAGGATCTTGGTGGTGCGTCTAACAAAAGCGGTTGACATGGTGGCTGTGGTATCGTAGTCTCTAGATATATCGAGATGGTTACCAAAGTCTAGATGAATTCGTAGAATGACAACCCCGGCGAGATCTAGAGATTCGTGTTGAGTAAAATTTCCCATTTGGATCCAGAGAGAATGGGAGGGTCAAGTCAAATACATCACCTGCAGACGAAACGGTATATCTACTAGCCAACGACGGAAGCCGCCGACAATCGGTCCCTCCAATCGATGGAAAGGAGCGAGTGGTGCCAATGCGGGGTATCACGTGTGCCTCCTGATGAAGTGACCCATGCTCCCCTGTCTGTCCTGTCATGGGCCAAGCCACAGTTGGATGCTGTGGGCCACCCCTTCCTTGCTAGCGGCCAGTGCCAGCCTCACCGCAGCCAAACACCCGTGGACCTCCTGGCAGCTAACCCCACCACCAACGTCTCCGCCGCGCAAGCAACCAAGCATCATCAACACCGACTTGACCGACAGCTCCGTTGCGCACCCCTTCCAGCTTTTTGGAGGACACACACCACCATCAAATTCGATTTCTCGGCTCATACACAGAGTGCAGGAGAGTCAAGATGGCGAACGAAGCTCCAATAGGTAAGTTCAATCCAGAAACCGCGTAGCCTGGTTGGCACTGCCAGTTGCTCGATGCCCAAGCTAGGCGGCTCGACATAGTTATCAACCATGATCCCTCGACTGACCACCATTGGCCTTTATTTTCACAGTTCTCGATGGCGGCACAGGCTTTCTCAAAGTCGGCTATGCCGCCCAGAATTTCCCCGAGTTCCAATACCCATCCATCGTCGGCCGGCCCATCCTGCGTACCGAGGAGCAAGGAGGCAGCGATATGGTTATCAAGGATATCATGTGTGGTGACGAGGCTGCTGCCGCCCGCACCATGCTGCAAGTTTCGTACCCAATGGAGAACGGTATCGTGAAGAAGTGGGACGACATGCAGCATCTCTGGGATTACACCTTTTACGAAAAAATGAAGGTTGATACCCGGGGCCGCAAGATCCTGCTCACCGAACCACCGCTCAACCCGCTGAGGAACAGGGAGCAGATGTGCCAGGTCATGTTTGAGCGCTACGAGTTTGGGGGGGTGTATGTGGCTATTCAAGCTGTTCTGGCGCTTTATGCTCAGGGTATGTTTATGTTTACCCCTGACTACGGCTTACGCACCATGCAAGGGGTTAGCTAACATGGGAGGGGGGAAATAGGTCTCAGCTCCGGTGTTGTTGTTGATTCCGGCGATGGCGTTACGCATATTGTTCCCGTCTACGAGTCCGTCGTCCTCAACCATCTCACGCGCCGCCTCGATGTTGCAGGTCGCGACGTTACCCGCAACCTGATTGCGCTGCTGACGCGCCGAGGCTATGCCCTCAACCGTACCGCCGATTTCGAAACGGTCCGCCAGATGAAGGAGAAGCTCTGCTATGTCTCTTATGACCTCGAGCTGGATAAGCGATTAAGCGAAGACACGACGGTGTTGGTTGAAAGCTACACACTCCCTGACGGCCGTGTGATCCGTGTTGGATCCGAGAGATTCGAAGCCCCCGAGTGTCTGTTCCAGCCCCATCTCGTCGACTGCGACCAGCCGGGTATCGCCGAATTCCTGTTCAACACCATCCAAGCCGCCGATGTGGATGTCCGATCCTCCCTCTTCAAGGCTATTGTATTGTCGGGTGGCAGCAGCATGTACCCTGGTCTTCCTTCACGCCTTGAGAAGGAGTTGAAGCAGCTTTGGCTCACAAGAGTGTTGCAAGGGAACCCGGAACGGTTGAACAAGTTCAAGGTCAGAATAGAAGACCCGCCGCGGAGAAGGCACATGGTTTTCTTGGGTGGTGCTGTGTTGGCCAACATTATGGCCGACAAGGACAGCATGTGGATTTCCAAGCAGGAGTGGGAGGAGCAAGGCACGAGAATCCTGGAGAAGCTCGGGCCGAGATAAGGGGTGTGGGAGGGCCCGACGGCATGGTTTTGTTGTGTATGGAGTAGCGAGCGTATTTTGCTTTTTCTATAAGGTCATGGTGAATGAAAAGGATGCATTTCTCTCCACGACTAGCCTTGTCATTGTGACGGAGTGACGCAGGACGGACAGGAGGTAGGTATGATGATTGCAGAAATAGAAAGCTTATCAATCTCCCCCCCTCCCCGACTCTATCGACGCATCTGTTGGAAAATCAACCTCATGTCATCACCCGAACTCGAGCAGGAATTCCCCCATCTCCAAATTACCACCCGTCGCATTGATTCTCGCATGGTGCCCCGGGCCTTGTCTGTTGGCACCGGTGACGGGAGCAGCAGAGCAGGCAAATCTCGCTACGAAACTTGGACGCCTCCAACCAAGGTCCTTTTCCCGGCCAGATCGCCAATTGGGTGCATTCTGCATCCCACGGTGGACCGCAAACGGCAGGCTGTGTCGGGTTGTATGTAGGTGTGTTTTCTGACCACTAACACCCCCAGTGGCCCCTGAAATTCAGGTGGAAATTCCCACTGCAGGATCGCGGGGAGATCACCGGGAAGTTGCTGACTCGTCTCGTCGGTCACAGGATTCCATCATGGGCTCCTCCTTGAAAAGGAGCGTGCAGGCCGGCTTTGAAGGTAGGTAGTGTCTCTTTCCTTTAGCATTATTAGCACCATCATATTTCGCCTCCCTTCCGTAGACGATATTTTGAACGAAAATGGGAAGCTGAAGCTGGGTCTCCTCTCTGATACCTACTCGGTGGCTATCCGACCTGTGAAGCCCAAGCTCCCCTTCTCTCCAGCTTCCTTCCCTGTTGCTTGTCAAATTCCAGATAGGTGTCTTTTCAGTTGGTCACTGCGTCAAAAACAGTATTTTTGACATTGATTTGGTTGTGTCCACTTCACTGTTCTCCATCCATGGGCCAGATATCTTAAGGCAGTCCAGAGCAGAAAGGTGGCATTGCTCGCCATGGACAATCGATATACCCCACTACAGAGGGCCCCAGTACATCAGCAGCAGCAGCATCAACATCAGCAACGGCAAAATAACCAGCAGCAACAACAACAACAACAACAACAACAACAACAACAACAACAACACCACCACCACCACCAACAGCGGCAGTTTCAACACTCACAGTACACTCCCTATGGCCAACAACAAAGCACTGTGGGCGGGGGCGGTTTTAGTGTTGCGAGGGCGGGAAGTGCTGCTGCTGCTGCTGTTGCTGCGCGGCGCGTGGTAGTCGCCAAGACCACCAATGGCGGCGTTGATCTCCCCAGGCCTGGTCTCACATCGCTGTCAGCCTCATCCTCATCTTCTTCAACGTCGTCGTCGACCGCCGCCTTTATGCACCCGCACCCCCACCATTATGCCCCTGCTGTTCCGAACCACCACAACCCTTCTTTTGCCGTTGCCAGCGCTGCTGGTGATATCAGATCAAACAATTTTGTCAACGCCATGAACCCGGCCCGAAATTTGAGAGCTGAAGTCAGCTACCAGCAACAGCAGCAGCAGCAAAGGACATCATCCTGTCAGTTTTCATCGGACCTGTGACAAAACACAAGACTAACACTTCACAATAGACCCAGGTGACCGGGGAGGACCCATCCAGTATCAGAGCAAAGTGCGAGTTACAGACAAGTACAAAGTCATTGGTTTCATTTCCAGTGGCACCTATGGCCGTGTCTACAAGGCTCACGGTCGCCATGGCCAACCAGGCGAGTTTGCCATCAAGAAGTTCAAGCCGGACAAGGAAGGCGAGCAGGTCACCTACACGGGCATTTCGCAATCCGCCGTGAGAGAAATGGCCCTCTGCTCTGAACTCAACCACGCCAACGTCATCAAGCTCATCGAAATCATCCTCGAGGACAAGTGCATATTCATGGTCTTTGAGTACGCCGAGCACGACTTGTTGCAAATCATCCACCACCACACCCAGCAACCGCGGCATCCCATCCCGCCAAACACCATCAAGAGCATCATGTTCCAGCTCCTCAACGGCTGCCAATACCTGCACACCAACTGGGTCCTCCACCGTGATCTCAAACCAGCCAACATCATGGTCACGTCGTCGGGGGAGGTGAAAATTGGCGATCTCGGTCTCGCCCGCCTGTTCTACAAACCCCTCCACAGCTTGTTCTCGGGCGACAAAGTCGTAGTGACGATCTGGTATCGCGCTCCCGAGCTGCTGCTGGGAAGCAGGCACTACACGCCCGCGATCGACATGTGGGCCGTGGGCTGCATCTTTGCCGAGCTGCTCTCTCTCCGCCCCATCTTCAAGGGGGAGGAAGCAAAAATGGACTCGAAAAAGACGGTGCCGTTTCAGCGGAACCAGATGCAAAAGATTGTGGACGTCATGGGCCTGCCGACGAAGGAGCGGTGGCCGTTGCTGACGAGCATGCCCGAGTACTCGCAGCTGCCGTCGCTGTCACCGCCATTGGGAGGCGGTGGCGGTGGTGGGCATGGAGGTCACCACGGACATCACGGGTATGGTTCACACCATCATCACCAGTCCCACCACGGACGAGGCGGGAACAACGCAGCCGCGAGCGTCTCCCACTTGGAAAAGTGGTACTATGGCACCATCAACCAGCAGATTTCGTCGACGGCGCAGGCCAATGGGGCGAGCTCGCTTTCGGTGCTCGGCGCGCAGGGGTACAACTTGCTGGCTGGGCTGCTGGAGTACGATCCGGAAAAGAGACTGACGGCTGCCAATGCGCTCCAGCACCCGTTCTTTGCCGAGAGCCCGGATCCGATCAATGCGAACTGCTTCGCGGGGGTCAAGATGGAATACCCTCATCGGAGGGTCAGTCAGGACGATAACGATATACGAACGGGGAGCCTGCCCGGGACCAAGAGAAGCGGGCTGCCGGATGATTCGCTGAGACCGGGGAAGAGAGTGAAGGAGAACTGATTTTACTTTTCCACGGCTGGGCAATGATTATAGGGAGAGGAGTCGTCTGGAGTTGGTGGTGTTTCTGGGATGGGCATGACATCTATGGCATTTACGTTTGAGCGTTTATTCAGAGTTTATAGTGATATTCCGACCATCAAAGGCATATTGTTGGTGTTTTTGCTAGGGATACTCGTGATTGCTCTCAGGCTCTCAAAGTCGAGCCGACTCAGATAGTCACGCCCCATTCCTCGTCTCCTCCACCTCGCAGTACGCCTTGAAAGTGACAAACTCGTCCTCGTCTCCATCCGCCTCGCTCTCCAGCACGCATTCCGCTGTGGCGCCCACAAAATAGACATACCCCTCCTTGATCTCCTTCACAGTCGGCCCAACGCTAATCTTCCCCTTGCCGCCCGTGCAAATGATAATACTTGGCCCATCCAGCGGATCAAATGTAGCCTTTGACCCGTTCCCCCTGAGCACCGTCCTGACTACACTAAACTCCTCAATGGGGGGGTCGTACAGCTTGGCCTCGGAGCCAGAACTGTACGCCGCTCTGTTGAGTGTGACATAGGGGTAATCCACCGGCTCCATCTTTTGCTCCTCAATAGGCGCATAGTTGTACGTCAGCATGCCCACCAGGGTGTCGACGTCCTTGAACTTGGGGGTGAAGCCGGCGCGGACGACATTGTCGCTCGAGGCCATGCACTCGACAATGTCACCCGAGACATAGGCGTGGATGTCGTCTGCTTGAAGAAAGAGAGCCTCGCCGGGGGAGAGCTTGATAAAGTTGAGGAAGAACAAGACGAAGAGGCCGTAGTCGGACCCGAAGTGGCTGTGGAGGCGGGTTACGAGTTCGGAGAGGACAGAGCCAGAGGTGGAGGAGACGCCGCCGGCGGCAAACTCGGCGCCTTGAGAGGAGGCAGCTTCGACGAGGGAGGAGGTTGCTTTTGCGAGGTCATCCTCCGAAGCAGACAAGACTGCGCCAAAGACTGTCTGAAGTGCCTTTTTGTTTTGGGTCTTGTCGTCGGGGTTCGCCTTGACGGTGTCAATGAAGGATTGGGCCTTGTCGTCGCCTACCAGTTGGCGCAAGGCAGGGACGTTTTCGAGGAAGTGCGAGATCTCAGCTAGTGGGCGGAAACCGCAAAACCCTTCAAAGGGAGTGATGGCAATGGCCATCTCGGGCTTGTGGTTGTCATCTGGGTAGTTCTTTGGGTCGCGGGCGTGGAGCTTCTCGGCAAGCTTCTTGTTGGGATGGGCCTGAATCGATAGAGCCTTGCCGATGGAGAGGATCTTGAAGAGAAAGGGAAGCTTGTTCTCATATTTGAATGCAACGCTCGAGGCTAGGAGGGCTTGGTTGTCTTGGACGAGATCGAGCAAGGTGCGGCCTGTGGTTAGGTCTTTGGAAGGGTTGGATGGATGTGTGCCCATCCAGAGCTACCGATGCCACTATTGTTAGCTCATCACCAACATCATCGTTGGACTCCCAGGAGGGCTTGAAAGTACTTCTGCATATGGCTTATCATCTTGAATGGTAAAACCGTCTGAAGGGGTTGCAGCTGCAAATCTGGCAGCAGCAGAGTCGCTACCCTTCTTCCCCCAGTCATAGGAGTTGGCCCCGCATTGGAGGCGTATCAAGGGGACCTGCATCGCGAACGACGGAGACAAGACAACAACGGAGGGGCAGGGATGGACCAAGATGGGGTGCTTGGACTAAGGTACCGGTAGCGGTGGTGAGGAGCAAAGCAGAGAACGGGCAGGTCAGAGCACACCTCCAACGCGCTTTTAGTTCAGATCAATGTTGGGTATTTATCAAATGTCGGGTACCTCCAGCGACTGTTCGAGGTGGGAGCTGCTGCACCCTTTAGCCCCTCGTTTTACGTCACCAAAGACATTGCTTGGGATCCCTCGTTGAGAGCCTTGAAGGTAAAGAGACAGTGCGGGGCCCTCAGCCTCGTCCTCCGTGTGGCTTTTGAGCAGAGTGGCCGAGAGATACAGCAGCCCCGCTTCAGCGAATGACAGCTCTCTCACCGCCCAAACGCGATGGCTCATTCTGCCACCGGACATGGTCGCGACCTTGTTCTCTGGCCGGTTGATGCCTCGTCTTATTCCACCATTTGACATACTCCTCCGTGTTTGCTCCACGACCATCACGATTTGATGACCAACTTCTTGCTATCTTTGACTCATGAGACAGTAGCACACTTACGTACATTCTACATTGTGTGGCAGGTTGGAACAAACCAGCAAACTGATGACATCAAACCAACCAGGAGGCTGAACCCAGAGAGATTTTATAGACGCCAGGGCCGACGACGCTTCCGACTAATATGTAGGCTTGGCAGAACCCCTATATTGAGTAGTAGCTGATCTTTCTGGTGAGAACGTAGCACATACATAACAGCATCATTCACAATCGTAATTCTCACAGAAACGCAATCAACGCAGCATGTCTTCTCGGAACCGGAACTCGCGTGGGCCGAACCGGAACAGCGGCAGCACCCAAGGTGAAGAGGCCGCCATCTGGTCAAACATCAAAGAGGAGTTGCGCACCATGATTGAAGGAGTCAACAATAGCAACGATGAACTCAGAGGAATTCTAGCCCAGGAGAAGTACATTTCGAAATCCAAGTCATCCAAAGACAGCAGTTCCATTGATATCGGCGCTGAAGAGGCCAAGCTGGATGCCCTGCTCCGCAGTGGCGTTAAGGGCGCCGACGTGTCGAAGCAGCAGATTGATTCTCTCATCGAAACCGTCACCATTCTGCGGGCCTTAGTGAAGGCTAAGGAGGACGCCGAGTCCCAGTCTGCCGGGACGTCGAGCTTAGGGGGCAGGGAACGACCCAGCGGATTGCTTTCTAGTGGGGCCAGATCAAGCTCTGCGAGAGGTTTGGGCCAAAGAGAAAAGGAAAGGGAGCGTGAAAAGGAGAGGGAACGTGAGAGAGAGAGGGAGAAGGACCGCGACAAAGATCCAGGATCTGTCTATGAATTTGATGGAGCTGGAGACTCGCCGGTTCCGTCTCCGGCTGGCAACCATACCCGGAAGCTGGGTGGGAGCGTTGGAGGGAGCGACAGGTCTGCCAACCGGGATAGTGTTCCCCCACGAGGAGATCGTGACACGCCAGGCAAGGCGGATAGCGTTCCCCCTGATGGCGGCTTGGGAACTGGAACGGCGCTGCAGCGAGCACGCAATGTGTTTCTACGAGGACAGGATGTGGTGTTCAAGCCCAAACCAACCACCAGTGCGGACAGCACCGAGTGGATGTTGGGAAAGGTGCAGCAAGTTCTAGGCGAGGGCAAGTCACGACGATACAAGGTGCAGGATGCTGATCCGGACCTCCCACCAGACCAGAGGGTTGAATATCGCACTAGTGCCAGCAGTATGATCCCCCTCCCCCCACCTGGGGCTGATCTTCCCGAGCTGGAGAAGGGAAAGACAGTGTTGGCGCTCTATCCAGATAGCACCATGTTTTACAAGGCTGAGGTCATGGGCGCGGAAGCGTCGACTGGAAAAGTAAGCTTGAGATTTGAGGGCGAGGAGAACAGCGTGACGTTGCAACTGGTGGACCGCCGATTTGTGGTGGATTTTCGAAACTGACTGTAGGAGAGAAGATGCCGCTCTCTCTTCTACAATATCAAAATACCTAAGGTAGTTGACAAGTTCTGCATCTGATAGATAATGGAAGATGATACCTCGTTGACCGTTGACATGGGTTCAGGGCCCCACACTTTCAGCGTTTGCAACCGAATGCACGGGCCGCTAATGGTTGGGCGCCAGCGCAGTGATTGGCTGGTTGTTTCAGGGGCCGTAAATTTTGGGTTGGCTGGCCTCTGGACTTTTGGAGCATCAAAGTTTCGAAGCTGCAGGTGCTGCCTTCCCTGTCAGGGGATCATCCTCAGTGTTGGTGTCGGTGTTGAGCCTGAGGTAGGTTCTCGATCTTGTGAAGCACCTCAGTTTGTTTAGGTTCCCAACAGCCACCACCATCGCCGTTACTCTTGACCCCTAACACCGTTGTTTGTATGCTTGTCGGCCATATCCGCTGTCGTTGCAACAGTGCTAACCATCCCTGGCCCCGATCTAAAAGTAATTAATTTTCCCAATTTCCGCTTTCGCGATTCAGACCCGCCAGCACCGTATCGCCCATCATCAAGTCTCCCTCTCCACGAATCCCCTCGGCCTGTCTCATCTGGCATCCGCCATAACAAGAACAACAGCGACAACAACAACAACAACAACAACAACAACAACAACATCAACAAAAACAACAACCACTCCGTCTCACCCCACTACTGTCAAGCCGTTTGCGCGTCTCTTACCTCAAATTATCAACACCAGACGCGACATATCGAAACCGACACCCACGCGACGCTCACGGCCGATATCACACACCTCCCAAGCGCGCAAGTATCACGAAAGTAGACCGCAAACATGGGCGCCGCCTTTTCCATGTCGAGCCTTTTTGGCAAACTGTTCGGGTCCAAGGAAGTGCGCATTCTCATGCTGGGTCTCGATGCCGCTGGCAAGACCACCATTCTCTACAAGCTCAAGCTCAACCAGACCATGACCACCATCCCCACAGTCGGCTTCAACGTGGAGACCTTTACCTACAAAAACATCAAGTTCAATATGTGGGACGTTGGTGGCCAGGACAAGATTAGGCCTTTGTGGAGGCATTACTACAGCGGTACGTTGCGCCAAACAGCTAGCTAGCGAGATGGGAAAGACGTGCTGATGATCAGAGAACAGGTACCCAGGGTCTGGTGTTCGTGGTAGACTCGTCAGATCACGCTCGTATCGACGAGGCGAGGACAGAACTCCATCGCATTATTAACGATCGTGAAATGGCGGATTGTTTGCTCCTGGTGTTTGCCAACAAGCAGGATGTTGACGGTGGTATGTGTTGGCCGCTTCCCCCTAGGGCACCCGACGACGATAACTGACGCGGAAAACAGCCATGAAACCTAATGAAGTTACCGAGAAGCTCCAGCTCGCCAAACTCAAGGACAAGCTCTGGTTCGTGCAGCCTGCCATTGCCATCGATGGCGAGGGCTTGACCGAGGGCTTCGGTTGGTTATCGGATAATATCAAGAAGATGCCCAAGTATGGCGGGAAATGAGCCTTATTCGACGCGGAGATGAAGCTGTACGGATCAGGCCCAGAGAGGGGTGCTGATGTGATCTCGACATGGCCCGGCTCAGCCTTCTTCCCACCCCCTGACCCCGAAGAGAGTACGGACCATTCAGAAGTATATGACGGCTTACGCCAACATGCGGACATCAGCTCAATTAATGAGGCCATGGTATCTTGTCAAAAGGCGACACCCCATGAGAGCCTGGGGATGTTGAAGGAGCTGCACTTGTATCGGGAGGGAACGACATGAGCGGTCATGTGTGTCATAATCTGGCTTTTTTGTGTGTTGCGCGTTTTGGTTTTCGGTCGGTTCACTGCAAATACTCTCTCGCGCTCTCCTTGTATCATTTTTTGTAATGCCCAACAACAAAAGGGGGGTTTCTAGCTAGCCTTGTTTTCTCTCCTTTTTCTTCAGTTCTACCACTGCTTTTCCTTTTACACCATTTGCAACTCGTTATAAGAGCTACAAGAGGAGGAGGGGGGAGGAGAAGCGAAGCAATAGTTATACCCAGCTGCGATTCAAAGGACGAATGCGAAATGGATGGATGGATGGATGGTTTGACGGATGGGCGTGATGAATAAGAGTATAGGAGTAAGTAGGTCAATGGAGAAAATGATTGAACTTCATCACCTCTGCTGAAAACAGGACAGTAATGGTAAAACGAAACCAAAACACCCTAGCAGACCGGTCTCGACCTTTCGGGACTTAACTTTGAGGTTGCATGTCAATCTCATTCTTCTTTCGAGAAGCATTGGCATCCGGCTTCTTCTGTTTCCTTTGCCCCATATTGTGTGATCGACACACTCTTCCTATTCTGGGTTTTGGGAACGTTGGTGCTTGACATCCCCCGCATACGTTTCACCATCGGTACCTGCATGTTGCAAGGCTTGATCGACCAACACCCTATCCCAACTACCGAGTGGTATGCTTCTGTTCTCGCCAAGTCGACCTGCGCATTATCTCGATGGCCCTTTCTCATACTTTGTCTGATCGCCGGTATCTCTGCGGTCTGTGTTCACTTGGTCTGAAGCTCGTTATACTCATTTCATTTCGTGTCTCCCCGCTTTTTCCTCTGATGTTGCCCGTCATGTCAGGATGCAGCTGTCCTCTATTTCGTCCCATCTTATCACCTCTTCACTGTTGAACGTCGACTACTTTGGATTATGATACAAGCTGGAACTTGGCCATGGACGACCTTTCAACAAGCAACGCAACGTTCCCGTTCTTTTCAACCAATGACAACGATATCAGCACATCGACAAGGTCAAGAAACGGGACAGGATTTCCAGGTTTCTTCTTTGGGCCGGGAAAACTGCGATATGATGACCTCGGGCTCACCACTCGGGTGTCGGTGTGGGTGTTGTGCGGTGCTTCGCTGATGTTCTTGCTTTTGAGGATCTATTGCAAGTTTATACGGCATCGAAGGCTTCATACTGATGATTGGTTTGCCATTGGCGCTTGGGTACGGTCCAATCTTCCTCTTCATGCCTGCTGCTGATATGCTGACAATGCTGACTGTAGTTGGCCTTGCTAGGCTCAACCATCACGACCAACATGGCCATCGACCTCGGCTACGGCAAGCACGTCTGGCAAATCCCCTTTCGAAACCTCAACGACATGTTCCTCATCGGGCAGATCACCGTCACGCTCGCCATCTGCAGCCAAGCCTGGTCCAAGACCTCGTTTGCCATCTCGCTTCTCATGATCCACGATGGCATACACGGCAAGACCAGGGTGTTTATCTGGTTTGCCATTGTGAGCATGAACATGCTGTTTGGCGTGTCGGCCATGCTGTTTTGGGTTGGGTGCACGCCGCTGGAGAAGGCGTGGCATCCGTTCATGAGAGGGACTTGTTGGAGCCCGAATGTGGTTATCACTTATGGAATCTTTGCTAGTGGTATGTCTTCTTGGCCGGTCGGTCTTGAAGAACTGTCTGGTACTGACGCTGTGTTTCAGCTTACTCTGGTGTGATGGATCTGGTTCTGGCTATTATTCCCTGGAAGATTATCATGAACTTGCAGATGCAGACAAGAGAGAAGATTGGCGTGGCGTTGGCGATGAGTATGGGTGTTTTGTAGGTTCCCTATCTCCATTCTCGAGTCGACATGAACTGACGCCTAGGTATTGATTGCAGTGCTGCCGCGTCAGCTTTCATCAAGTGTTCGTCACTGCCCGAGCTGGGAGGTCGTGATTTTCCACGTAAGTTCCCTCTTGTCCCAAGGCGTTGGAAGGGGAAGATTGACGTGTCGATAGACGACGGGGTCACACTCGTGATATGGGGTAATGCCGAGGCAGCAGTCACCATCATGGCCGCATCAGTGCCAATGCTTCGTGCATTGGTACGAACTGTCAGGCCTTCGCGACGAAGGAACTATTACTCAAGCTACAGCCGTTCGAGACGGACTGAGCGGTCGTCCAGGAGGGTTTACTACAACAAACCAAGGCGAGACTTGGTGACCATGACTGGGTCGACGTGGACAGGTGGATCGAGCAGCAGGACGTATACCTAGTGAGTTAATGCGGTAGGTATTGGTCTCAACGGTTTAGATATATAGGCGTCAACGGCGTACACATAGAGTTCAGGTCGGGTTCGTTTTGTCAGTTCGAGGTTTATAAGAACGTCGACTTGTTTTTCGTTACGAAAGAAGCGCCGTGTGTCTATTACGACCGATGATTGGTCGTCTGTGTGCTGATTCCTGTCGTACATAAAAGCAAAACCGAGGCAGGTGATAGTGGTTAGTTCCATGTGAACTGGACTCACCGTTTTGAAGATGCTGTCTGCTATCATCACCGTTATCAGAGAAACTGGTTAGCGCTGCAAAACCGCCGAGTTCCCCACCTACACATGCCCAGAGTCTGGGGGGAACGGAGTAGCGAACCCGCCAAGCAAGACGGTGTTTTGCGGGGAAGTGGGACCCTTCAACGAAGAACAAAGCCATGTCGCGCCTCGAATAACTTTTCTCCAGAGCATGAACGCGGGCGCGTGTCGAAGCTCTCCAACTTTCCCCACATCCTCGCGTACCTTTCCCTCCTGGGGCAAGTGGTCGAATACCTGTCGCTTACACACTCTACTACATACGACCACAAGATGCCTCGGTATCTTCTCAGCTTGTCAGCTTCCCCTCACCTTTGGCATCGACAAACAAGGGTTCCAAAGGGGTCCGCGTTGCCTAAACTGGTATAGCAGCATGGACAGTCCAGAACATTTTAATTGTATACATTGCTGTAGATCACTGTCAAGATGTAGCTGTTGAACTTTTCGCCGTTTTATACCATGCCAAATTTTGGATTCCTCTCATTACCTATCATCGGGAATAGCAAACAAAATGGCCTCTCTCGCTCTCACCGCGGCAGGTGTGGCGGCAGGCTCGGCCTACCTCAACGCCCGTCTCTCGCTCTCCCACGATCTCCTTTTTGCCCGCATTGCCGGTTCATCCGTCATCAACATCATCAAGGCCGTCCGGTCCGGAAAGATCAACTTTTTCTACGTTCTCGAGAAGCAGGCACTCGACACCTCGTCTGCCAACCGCCCGTTCATGCTCTTTGAAGGCCGATCGTGGACTTACAAGGAGACATATGACAATGTTTTGCAGTGGGGCACCTGGCTTCGGGAGGTGAAGGGAGTCAAGAAGGGGGATGTTGTCGTCTTGAACTACCAGAACTCGGCCATGTTCATGATTCTGTGGTTTTCCATCTGGAGTGTCGGGGCGAAGCCGGCTTTCATCAACTACAACCTGCGGGATCAGGCTTTGACACATTGCTTGAAGGAGAGTACAGCAAGGCTGGCGTTGGTTGATCCTCATGTGGCTGATGCGCTGACGGACGATGTAAGAGAGAAGATGGCGGCCATGGAGTTTATCGTTACGGGAGATGATGTTCAACGGGAGGTTCAGAGGGTACGGGGGACGAGAGGCGATGATGAGCTGAGGAAGGAAGACGACTATGTCGCCATGGCTATCCTGATCTACACCAGTGGGACGACAGGCATGCCCAAGCCTGCTGTGGTCAGTTGGGCCAAGATCTTTACCGCCATCGGACTGTGTTCCAAGGGTACTGGGATGAAGAAGGACGACGTCTTCTACACGGTAAGGCACCCACTTCTCTCTTTTTCTGTAGACTTGGCCCACTGTACTAACCCAAGTCATAGTGCATGCCTCTCTATCACAGCTCTGCCTCGTGTCTGGGTGTCTGCAGCGTCTTGTTTACTGGAACAACGCTCTCCATCGGCAGGAAGTTTTCTACAAAGACGTTCTGGAAAGAGGTGCGCGAGACCAAGTCTACCATTATCCAGTATGTGGGCGAGACATGCCGATACCTGACGGTTGCTCCACCGGAGATCGACCCCGTTACTGGAGAGAACCTGGACAAGAAGCACCATGTCCGAGTCGCCTTCGGTAACGGACTTCGGCCAGATGTCTGGGATAAGTTCAAGGAGAGGTTTGCTATAGATGTAAGTTCTCTTGAGTTCTCCCAGATGCCAACAACCAGCTGACAGGCCGCTAGACAATTTATGAGTTCTATGCGGCAACTGAAGGAGCGCTAGGGCTTTGGAACCTGAGCCGTAATGCGTTTGGCAAAGGCGCCATCGGCCGATATGGTGCCCTTTCCACGCTCTTCCTCGGGCTTCGTTCAGCCATTGTCAAGATTGACGATGAGACAGAGGAGCCCTGGCGAGATCCCCAGACTGGATTCTGCCAGCGCGTGAAGAGCGGCGATGTGGGCGAGTTCTTGGTCAGCTTGCCTGCTGACGACGTCAACAAGAGATTCCAGGGATATTTTGGCAACCAGAAGGCGACAAACTCCAAGATCATGAGGGACGTCTTTAAAAAGGGGGACGCATGGTGAGTCCCTGAGCCCCCTGATGCTTTTTGTTTACATGGTATTGACCAATATGACCACAGGTTTCGGTCTGGAGACGTGCTCCGCTGGGACTCGGATGGCATGATCTTCTTCTCCGACCGTATCGGCGATACTTTCCGTTGGAAGAGTGAAAATGTGTCCACCGCCGAGGTATCACAGGCGATGGGACTTCATCCCAATGTTCTGGAATCCAACGTCTATGGTGTCCAACTACCGAACCACGACGGTCGAGCAGGTTGTGCAGCCATTGCCTTTGACAGTCCAAATCTGAGCCGTGAGCTGATGGCTAGCTTGGCCAAACATGCGCGGGAAAAGCTACCCCGTTATGCGGTGCCTCTGTTCCTGAGAGTGGTCAAGGGCGTTGGTGAGCAGACAACAGGCACGAATAAGCAACAGAAGCATCATTTAAGGCAACAGAGTGTCAACCCGAGCAAGGTTCAGGGCGATGCTCTCTTTTGGTTGAAGGGGGACACATATGAGCCATTTGGGGAGACACAGTGGAAGGAACTGGAGGGTGGAAGGGTGAAGCTGTAATTATTCACGACTGGTTAGCTAGATTTCTCAATCTCAGGGTAAGGTATCTGAGTGACGAGGTTTGGTATGAGCTACTGCTTGGCTCCATATTTTACTGTCTCCTCACGTAAGTTTTTGACGTCAATCGCAGTCGGGGAAGTTAGAGCATGCATGGAACTAATGCAGTGGCACACAGACATCTTTGATCGTGTATCAGCTTCATTCGTGTCAATATATGCGAAGCAGTGGATGAACAACCTCGCTATGAATGGTCCAGACTACGCCACACTGCAACCTAACCACAAGAGCTTGCTACGAGTTATGTTCGCATTGATAATCCCTTTTATTGAGAATGGCGGGTAGGATTCGTCACTGTGCATGCGTTCTATATCACATCCCCATAAAGAGTGACTTGCAGTCCGATATTCGGGAGCTTTGTTCCCATATAAATCCGAGGTTCTCCTCAACAGCACTGATGTCTTGATTCAGACTCTGGACTTTCCACTGAAAGTAACATCATTGTGTATTCCCGAGCTTCGACATCTCCATCCAAAATGACCACAACCGGGACTGGACAGCAGAGCGCATCCGCGTCTGACCCAACGAGCGATGGACGAACATTTCAAGACCCCAAAAGTATGTTGTCCTCATTGATCATTTTCAACTGGTGGGCTGACATGTAAATGGAGAGTATCTGTTGCCAAATGATAAGCAGGAAAAGGAACGCCTCGGTAAGACAGCTACAGTCGTCGAAGAACCAGCTGGTCGATCAATCAGCTGATATGACAGGTTTCAGATAATCAATACATTTTGATCACCAAACTTCTGGACGGGAACCTCGCCTGGGCACCAATCAACGAGCCCCAGAATGTGCTTGACGTTTGCACAGGCACTGGAATATGGGCAATCCATTTCGGCAAGGCCCCCTTGACTTGATCCAGTCAAAAGACCATGCTATCTAACTACCAACTTGCTTCCAGCAAAACAACACCCAGCTGCCCGCGTCACCGGCATAGACATCGACAGCATCACCCCCGCCATCACTCCCGTCCCCTCCAACTGCACCTTTCAAAGCAACATTGACGCCCAAGACGGCCCCTGGACCTTCGCCCCGGACACCAAATTCGACTTTGTCCACTTCCGCATGATCCTCAGCTGCTTCACCCAGCCCACGCAGGTCTTCCGATCCGTCTACGAGAACCTCGCCCCCGGAGGCTACGTCGAGATTCAAGACCTCTGCGTCGAGATCCACTCCCCAGACGGCTCCGCCTCGGGCACGTCGTTTGAAAAGATTGTTGATCTGTTCAACCAGGGTTCCCTCAAGGCTGGTATCAGCATGACCAAGTCCAAAAACTACAAGAAGTGGCTTCAGGAGATTGGATTTGTGGATGTGGAGGAGCGGCTGGCGGAGCCGGGCTTGCCGACGACGGGATGGCATGAGAATGAGAGGGATAGGGAGATTGGAGAGATGGGGAGTGTCTCGATTCAGACATTCATCCGAAAGGGAATGCCGGCTTATTTGAGGGCTGCGGGGTTGGACGAGGCTGGTCTCCAGGAGCTAACGGAGAAGGCGGTGGCCGAGTTGAAGAGTGGTGAGGTGAGGGCGTATTATCCTTTGTGAGTACTTACCCACCCAAGCTCAACGGGCTTCAAAAGGCGCTAATCTGATGTGTTTTTACAGCTATGTCGTTTATGGCAGGAAGCCTTTGGATTGAGTTCAGCCAGGTGGTTGCTGATGACTGAAGTGGGATGTATTTTCAGGGCTAATCTACCGATCCCACAGTTGATAATTCGGCCACACTGCTTTGCCTTTCGAGAACATGAAGGTCTAACGTCAATGAGAGTGGAGTGATGCCTAGGAAGCAAAGAAAGAGTGGAACACCTTTTCAAGAAAAACAATTATATTGGACCAGCCAGTTCCACCCTCCAGGGGTGCATCCCAATAAAACCCAAAACTCCTTTTACGTCTATTCAGAATTATCCTCTATATATTCGCTCATCCTTAAACCTCCTGACCGTGGGTAGGCTTCCGCTACTCACTGTAGACTCCAACAAAAGAAAAAGAAATCTCACTTGTTCGTTAACTCCAAAGCAAGGCAGGACTTCTTTGCTTATTTTCTCGCAGCCGGTCTGGATGGCAAAGTGGTCTTGTTGGGAGTGGCAGTCTTGCCGGGAGTAGGAGTGGCAGTCTTGCCGGGAGTAGGAGTGGCAGTCTTGCCGGGAGTAGGAGTGGCAGTCTTGCCGGGAGTAGGAGTTTTGCCGGGAGTAGGAGTGGCAGTCTTGCCGGGAGTAGGAGTAGAAGTCTTGCCGGGAGTAGAAGTAGGAGTCTTGCCGGGAGCAGGAGTAGGAGTCTTGCCGGGAGTAGGAGTAGGAGTCTTGCCGGGAGTAGGAGTCTTGCCGGGCGTAGCAGTTTGACCAGGGGTAGCAGTCTTTCCGGGAGTCGCACCCTTCACAGGGGCGGCGCCCTTCGTGCCCTTTGCCGGAGTAGAAGCCGCCTTACTAGGAGGGCTGTGGCTTTTCCACAAAGCAAACTTCTTGAGCAGGTGGCTTCGCGCTGTGGCAATATCCGCCTTTACTTGTTTAGCAGTTGCGGGCGCTGTCTTGGTCCTCTTGGTACCGCTATCCTTCTTCAGTGCGCCGGCCGGCCTCTTCTTTTCTTGTGTCTTGCCCGACTTGGTCTTCTCGGAATCCATTTTTCTAATCTTGCGATTGGATCGGGAAGTTCGGGTCCCTAGTGGCGCATGTTGTTAGCCAGCTAAAATTTGACTTCATCTTTTGCCTTTTCTCATATCAAGACCCAAGATACTACCTAGATAGGTAGGTAGCCTTACATCTTTCATTATGTTTCGCCTCGTCCCGGCGGTACAGTTTTGTAATATCGCCATACTTGAATCTGCGGTTGTCACCAGGGAAATGGGAAGTGAGAAGCGCGCCGTCATGTGTGATTGCTGCCCAGTCTTCCTGCTTGGAGGCGCATATATTGTTGGCCGGGTCCAGGATCTTGTGAGCATGCGTCGGTCCAGTGTAGTGCGGTGCTTTGTACACCTGTTGCAAAGGCAATGCCAAATCAGTTTCTTCGTACGCAGCATATTGTTGAGAGGGGCTATGATATTTACCTCAACGTCGCCGACTTGGCGAGGGGTATTCAATGGAAGCTCGTAAAACTTGCGCTTGTCAACTAAAGCTCGGTTAGCAAACAGGAACACGGGGGGTAGGCAGGGCTCTTGCAATCTTCTTCCAGCTGGGCCCATGATTGGGCATTGATACGCCCACGGAGGGTGTAAGTGTCAGTGGGGTCTTCCCAGTCTGAATTCCAAACAGCCCATCCGAAGCAGTTGCATGTGGGGTCTCTGACACTGTCGCCGACAATTTGATAAGGAGGCTCGGTAGCGACGGCACATGATTGGAAAGTATTTCCCATCATCTGGTGAAAGTCATCCCGTGCTCGGGCTTCCGCCGGTGTGATATTAGCAGCCATGGCAAGGGATTCTGGAGGTGGAAGGGGCTGATTTGAGGATATTGTTTGCTGGAGTAGGTAGAAACTTGGTGTATAAAGCGGTAGTTAGGTATACAAAAGAAAACTGAACTGATATGAATTGAAGCTTGTAAAAATAGAAACAACTTCAGAGGGAGTTTTGCACCATATATATAGCTGCTTTCAACACTAAGAGCGCATCATTCAAGCCAGCAACTACCTTAACAAGATGAATTCTCTCTACGGGCTGACAGTCTAAAACCGTTGGTTGCCCGTACGAAGGTGAGCACGTATCGCCGATGACCACAGGTTGAAACAAGAAAGCCGGTGTTGAAGTTGGCCTTGCGGTCTTCGCCGCTCATCCATTCTTGGTGACCAGAATAATAATCTGGCGCGGATTAAAAGACCTCTCTGACGGGAAAGTTTCAAGAGGTGTGTTGAAACAGGGCAATGTAGGTACCTTATCCCCATGGAGAACACTTTCCATAGTGAACAAGAGCCGACTTGAGTCCCCTTCGCTTTTAACATTACCTAGACAATACATAAATAGGTACTCGCACTCACAGCTTTATGAGCATGTATCCAAACGTCCGAGTATTCAAAACAAGGCGATACGGCGCTGTGATGCAGTTGTTGAGCTTTTCCTGTGTTTCTGCGGTGTGAGGCGGCCACCAGCCAACTCGAAAAAAAGTCCAATTTAGCCCCATTCAGTCATCAAACGCCGCCGTGATGATAGATATCCAGGATTGTTGGACAGTCCAAGGTGTAGGAGGTATGTTTGGTCATAATCAAGTGAATTGTCCGAGGCTACAAGGTCATGTGCCGTGCTAAAAATAGCCTCCAGTGCACACATGCTTACCTACCTACTTCAACAATCACATATGAGCCGCAAAGCCTCTCTTTTTAGACACCCAACAATCCACCGTCAACTTCATCGCTAGATACTCGCACGCTACATATCTTACCCATCCCTCAATATCAGGTTGCCTACGGGAAGCGCCATGACCTTCTTCGAGCATTGCGATCTAGACCAGCGGTTCACTTTGAGCAAGTCCAGCTGGACACCGAGAGGCCAATATGCCTTGGTTTTCGACTTTGACCAGCGGCGCGCTATCAAATTATACATGAACGAGGATACCAGTGATGAGGATGTCGTATTCAAAAGCATGGCGAAATTTGTCGACAGTGGAGCCATACGATCGGATTCGGTCTGGATCCAGGTCAGCCCTGACGGCAATGAACTCATCGATCAAGGCTCCGAAGTCGAAGAGGATTATACCATGATTCCGTGCTATTGGACAAGGGACCAGTTCCCCCCGGCCCTACCCTCAGTCCGCCGTTCCGACCTTGTTGAGCTGGACCGACTCGGACTTCAGGTCGACCGCGTAGCCTACGATATCCCCGAAGGTCATACGAAAGAGGCGACTTTCAAGTATCTTGTCTACGAAAACAACATTGGGGCCTTTTGGGAGGAAGTCAACTGCATCATTGGCATGCACGCTCGCGGTACTCACCCGAACATTGTGTCGTTTGATCGCCTCGTCACCGAGACAGTCAAGGGTGTTGAGAAGATCGTTGGTTTTACCACCGACTTCATACCAGGTGGCACTCTCGACGATTCCAAGACACGGCTATTCAAATTGAAATACTTGCACCAGCTGATAGAGGTTAGTCTGGCCCTGCTCAGGGATATGGACCCGTCGATACTGACATTTACATTTTCCTAATAGACAGTCGACTTCTTGAATCTTGAATTGGGAGTGGTCCACGGCGATGTCTTGTCATGGAACCTCCTCATTGACGAGAGAACTGATAACATTTTGCTCTTCGACTTCAACTCAGCGTTTCCTCTTGGCGAGAAGCCAGAAATCAGCGATGTTGACCTCGTCGTCGTTGCCATGTTCGACGTTATCACACGAAGTCTCGGCGACGTATTCGACGGTGAGAGCCCGTATGAGATAGATGGAGTCCAACTTCTAGCTGCCGATCTCTGGGAAAAGGACCCAGAAGTGAATCTCGACGCCGATGTCTTCGAGTTTCTCCGGGTCCTCAAGGCATGGGTCGAACGCCGTAAAGCTGCCGAGGAGGATCCGGAGACAGAAGAGGTGGCCCGAAACCCTGTTGAATGGCCGGAACTGCCCGACCCCCCATTGGTTGACTGTTCTGGTGTCATGGAACCGAGAGAGTCTGAGATGCGGCAGAGGTTGATTATGGCTGGCCAACCGTACATGGCATGGCAGCGCCCCTCCTCTCATGACTTGAGTTTACCAGAGAATAAAGGCAAAGTTCTCCTTGCGACTGGGGAATTTGTCTAAGACAAGGTAGCTATCTTGAGTGACTAATAAGCCCACGTTAATGGAATTAGTTGCCGGAAAGAGATGCCGATTTTCCGGGAAAGCATGTTGTTGCATCTATCCAGCCAACTGATAGTCTCAAAGTGTGAATTTTCTCGGTATCGCGGACCCTTCCGGGCAGTAGATTGCAGGAAGGTGCAACTCCTCGTCACATTAGTATTTATAGCAACCTTAAAGATTAAATCGCTGTTGTGGTTCCTGGAAACGGGAGCGGGTATATTGACCGCTTAATTGTATTGGCAGAGGGTTCGCCCAAAACCAGCGTCGTCGTTGCAACGGCAATATAGACGGCATACAACAGCTTACCCCAGAGCAGTAAATGCGATTGGTTCAACCTCCCTTCTAGGTGCGATCTGGACCAAACTCTACACAAAAAGCAGACCAGAAAATAAACAAGAACCCAACGACCAGGTTATACCGGCTCGTTTAGTGCTCCCTGTGTACCTCATTATAGAAACAAGAGTGCCTTGTTGACTGAATGCGGATGCTCCGTGAAATATAATTCAATATGTCAAGTCAGCTTGTTTACCATTGCCAAGATGTCCGCTTCCATACCCCAGCTTGACGGCCTGCAGTCTTGTTGTTTGCACGAACTATAAAGAGTCTTGGGAAGCGTGGCATCGTGAGGTGAGGATAAGCAAGTCTCGAGATACCCACCAATCTCTTCTTTTTCCCGTCACTCACAATGCTTTCCAACGTTGTTCTTGTCCTCGGTCTCGCCGCCAGGTAGGCTTCCACCCCTCAAGCCTTTGAGTACTGTACTGTACCCGTTGCTAACCACAACATAGCGGCATTCTCGGCCAAATTACCCTGACACCATCCACCGTCAGGACTGGTCGGCCTGGTCTTCCAACAGAAACACAGACTGTGACGGCTACTGTCACCAAGACCGAGACCGATGTCAAGACCACAACAGCGACAGCGACGTCAACACTCACCCTTCCCGCTCCTCCAGCTTCCACCGTCAGTGTTACTGTCGTCCGCACCATCACCACTGTCAGCACCACGACGGCAACTGCCACCCGCACCATCACAAGCGCCACCACTGCTGTATCGACCGTCAAGCAAACCATCACCGCCACCGTGACGCAAACCTCGACTTCGACTCTCACCAAGCCGTGTGGTGCGGCCTGCCCGACGATCACCCAGACGGCCACGGCGTGCAGAAGCTGCTTCGTCCCTCAGTGCACCACCACGTCCGTTCTGACCCGTCCTTGCGGATGTGACGGTCCTCTTCCCACGGCGGCCATTTCGTTCCCTTGCTCTGATCCCAACGCGTGCAACAACATCGGGTGCACCACTGTGTATGCCATTCAGACAGCCAGGTGTTAGATTGGACGGTGGTAGGGATGGGGAAATGGAAAATGGGGTGTAGTTACAGACCTAAAAAATAAAGAAATCATTTATCAGCATGTTAAATCAAGCAATCTGTCTAGTGAGAGTTTCTTGTCGTGTCCCATGTCATTGTAGTAGGGATGCCGTCCTCTTTGACAATGGTTAAAATGTTGAGAAAGAGCCATGGAGTCTTGAACTCGAGGAGAGCGACAAGCCTGTCGCTGGTAGCTCGATGAGATCTGGAAGGTAGCTTGAAGATATTGTGGGAAGGCGGGGTCGCAAGTAAATTTAGAACATTTAAGCGCTGGTCCAGAACATGGCTCCACAACAGCCCCCTGCTTTGTGGTAGCAAATAGGCGCGGTACTTGATGCATCCGGTGAGTCAACGCCTGTGTTGACCATTCAAGACCACCAAAATAGGGATTTCGCCAACAGGATGGTTATCCGATATACCTATCCTTTTTACATCAGTTGTCAGCCGAGCACGGTCAGCACCTAAAAATGACCATTCAAGCGGTAAAACGCTTTTCAAGCCAAGTCCATCTCGACATCAAGCATAACAGCTGCCCTCTTGGTTGTAACCTTCCTGCCTCCCCGAGAAAGCCCGGGCAAAAGCCATCAACGCCTATCAAATATCAAATCCAGTTAGGTCTTGCGGTGAACTGCACCGACATGGCAAACACGCAGCCAAATGCAAGCCGCACTTATATGACTGGTCGACGCCACCATTCGACTGTGCATCCAGCTTTTGGATGCTACCCACCTGATCTTATCTTTAGATAACCACTTCTCGATGCTTGACGCCGCACACAAATTACGTCGGACTTGCGAACCCAACAACGATGTCCACCTTCGCATCGAGACAGGTGCTTGGCGGTCAGATGCTCGTTGATCCACGGCATTGATGCCACTGTGTAGCCGGAAGGCTCAATACTCGCCAAGGTGGTTGGCGAGGTTCACTGCCGCCCGGGACCAACCATCCATTGCAGATGCTGGGACATGGGTGGGTTTGAGGCGAAGCCCAGCATGTTTCTTTGTCCCCGATGGTTGCCATACCTACCTAGATCCAACCAAGGGGCCCATAATAAGGCCTGCTCCCCCGTCTTTCTGGGACGCCGCAAACCGTGGTGGAAAATCACACGATTACCGCTTTGTTGCTGCGCTTTGTTTGTCGTTGACACCTTACCCACAGCATCTCTTCTGGGTCGTGCCACGCTGCGTGTTGATTTGTTCTGGCATTTTCAGGCACCACGACGCTATTTAATCCCAGCCCGATGAACCAGTTGTTGATGCTTCAAGCCCAACAGACATCGTGAAATACGTAGTTAAGACTCCCAAGCCAACAAGACTTACTCCCTGTAAGTTGTTCTTCTCATCTAGCTGTTTCTTTCAGCAACATTGTGCTCTTGAAGAACAACAGCAGAAGGAATACCGTCAAAGATGCCAACCACGTTCTCAAGTCGATTATTAACATCATCAACAGATCCTGTTCCAAAGCAACCACCTCGATCCTCTTTATCCTCGGTCGAATACGGTCAGCCCTTTTTTGCAGCTCGCGCCAAACGCAAACACCAGTCAACAGCCAGGATGTTGGGAGGAGGGAAGACTCTGGCCCCCCCAAGCGGTACCAGGTTGCGAGACCGCCTCAGCGCGAGCTTTTCTTCTTCACCCTTCTCATCACCGCCTCCCTCTGTTCAACTCACACCTTCTTCCACCCCACTAGCCGAAACGAGCGGTAGCCCCTCCAGCAACGGTGCAAACCCTCAAGAGGAAGACGCCATTCTGTTCCCCAAAGTGTACCAAGATGCCTGGGGAGCTGAAGATGTCTCCCGGTCGGATATTGACCGAGCCCGCATCTTCCTCCTCCGAATCGTCTCAATGAGTGGCGACACTACCGCCATCGAAAAGCTGAGAGCTATCCTTGCCGACCCTTCTTACAACAGGACCGTTCCCGCTCTCGCCTATGCCGTCCAGACTCTGCTCTACCGCAACCGCCATGCGTCCTTTACCGTCACCCCGCTGCTCCAAGCCGTCCGGTACATGCTCCTCAAAGCTCGCGTGCCCGAGAACCCGTACACAGACCGTGCCCGAGCCGTGCTAGATTTCTTTTTCGACCCCGCCCTTCAGAGAAACCTCTCCCCGCTGCCGCCCGGAGAGCTGATCAGGATGCTGTACCCTTCCGGTCGACTCAAGGTGTGCATCATCGGCGGCGGACCCACCGGCCTAGCATCCGCGATATCCCTCGCCGAGCGCGGCAGGGGCAAAGTCGAAGTCCACGTCTGGGAAAGGAGATGGATCATCACCCCCGAAGGAAAGGTTGACTACCCTGCCACGGCCAAGAGAAGAGACCAGGTCGTGACACTGCAGGACACCGTCACCAATCTTCTGTCGCCAAGGTCGTATGAGGCTCTGTTCGCGGGCAGGCCGGAAAGAGTCTGGCCAGGGAGCGCCAATATCCAAATCAGAAAGGTGGAGGATCGGTTTCTCAAGCATTGCCAGACGGAGGCGTTTTCCGGGTTGATTCACTTGCATGCGGAGGGTGTTACTAGGGAGGAGCTGGCAGCTGGGAAGTGCGGTGATTTCCACGTGCTGTTAGGTACCGATGGCGCGGCGTCCTGGGTTAGAAAGAGTTATTTTGATGGGTACGAGACAGAAAGGGGAAAGAGTTATGCTCTGGGCTTGGCCTTTGACAGGGGCGCAAGAAATGGGCTTCCGTGGAGCCAACCCCTGAATATGTTTTTGACGTTGGGACAGACGAGGTATTTGCTCAACGCTAGCGATCATGACGGGAGAGGCTACCTCAACATGCAACTGACCGAGGAGGAGTGGCACAAGATGGTCAGCGTCGACGGACAACCGATTCACTTTGGCCGTCCGGCTTGTCTGAGAAGACCTGATGGAAGCATCCCCGAGGGCTTCGATGAGGGCAGGGTGTTTGCCCCTTCAGAGGACCGAAACTCGCCGTTGTGGAAAGCGATTGAGGATGGACTCAAGCTGTTCGGGTTCAAGGAGAGCGAGGTGATCAACGTGGTGCGGATTCCCATCGTGGTCCAAGCGGTGAGAGAAGGCGTCCATATGTTGCCGCTGTCAGACTCGTCATCAGTCACAAGGCCTCACGCTCTTGTTGCTGTAGCAGGCGACGCAGCCATGACTGTGCACTTTTGGCCAGGTCGTGGGTTGAACAGCGGCATCAAGGCTGGTATCGCTCTTGGTGATGAAATTTGCCATGCGCTGAGAGGTGGCAAATTTGCTGGCTTGGAGCTGAAGGCCATGAAGGAGTACAACGACTTCATCATGAAACTCCAGAATCGGGAACACGACAAGCGGAGTATCCCTATCCTGAATCTGTCAGGTTCGCCCGAGATGTTGGGTTGGCTGTTGGACAAGGCCAGGTCTGTTCCTGACGAGGTTGCTATTGAGTGGTAAGAATCCTGGCTCCCCTGGTCGTTTGACCGAGATTGCTAACATTATACTGCAGGTTGGTAGGAGCCATGGTACAGATTGCTAGCCGTCTTGAGCAACGTCGCGACTGGCACTTCCCTCCCGAGGCAAACATCGAACCACAGATCCGCATCGTTCTTCGGCAGCTTCACAGCCAGACCCTTCGTGAGATGGCTGTCAGTTTCCCCTGGCCGACTCGCGAAATGACAGGCGCCGAGGTTCTCCCCATTCGCTCGACTAAACCCATGGAGAAAGTCGCCTGGCTCGAAAGCGTTTGGAAGTTGCTGGACAGAGATAGTCGAAAGAAGGACGCCTCTCGAGGAGCCTCCCCCGGACCGGCAAACTTGTACGAGAATATGAGGATGAACGCACAAAGATCGAAATCGCCAATGAGGGGGAGGGACCTCAGCCCACAGCGGTCACTGTCGCCCCCGGGTGAGATGGGGAATATGGCTGCCCAGATGGAAGGTCTGAGCATGAACGGCGGCCTGGGGATCACCAATTCCAGTGGTAGCGTGCAGCGATCTGCAGGCACTTTGAGCAGGCGAAGTGCCGTGAAAGAGAGGGTGCTGCCATCGCCTGTCTCATCAATGAGTTCTAATGACCGCTGGAGACATCCAAATCTGTCCCAGAATCTGGATGTGCCTTGTATGGGTGGCAATGGAGACAGATATCAATCTCCTGCTAAGCGTTCGAGGTCACCGGGTCCAATCGCTGTCAGCCCAGTGTCACCAGACCCCGCCATCAACTTGACGAGAATGTTGAGCGTCAAGCGGCCTCCTGGGTCAATGTTTTCGGATGCTATGGCACTAGCGTTGTTTAGGGTCGATGATGATGGTCGTATTCAAGATGTTGCTGCTCGATAAGGATCAACGGTGAGGTGAACGTTGGCGGGGGAGATTAGACAGTCCTGATCATGAGAAGAAGCAATAGTGATAATCTGAAACCAGCCTGGAAAGCATGTTGTTGCTCTCTTTCTTGAACCCAATGCAATACAAAGGTATTTCCTAACCCTAGTTTGTTCCACATTGCAACAACTGTGTTTGCCTGACTGTACGACTTTGTTTATTGGAAACATCAATGAAAACAAACAATGGCGCTCAGGAGCACTTCAACCATCGCGCTTTTACCCATAAAGATCAATCCACAGCACCACCTACTTAATCTCAAGTAATCCATCGCCAAGCGCGTTCAACTACACCCCCTGATCACTCCAACATCCGACAATGGCGAGTTTCAACCACTTCGACTCCCAGGACCCCACTGGCACTCCCCCGTCTCCTGTCGCTCCCAAGTACGAAGCGCAGAAAGCACAACTAACTGCTGCTCTCAAAACCATCCAGCCAGCGGGATGCTTTGTTACTTTCGACCAATTTCCGACCCAACCCCATGCTGGCATCTGCGTCCGTAATGTTGGACATGTGAAAATGCTTCTGTCTCAATCCCAGGCAGGCAAGTTGATCAAGTGCGCACGGCAAGCCCGTATGGCAAGGGAAACGAGACTCTGGTTGATACGACGGTTCGCAACACGCGGGATCTGGGCCCTACGCAGTTTGAGCTCCGGAACACAGAATGGCCAGGTTACCTGTACCGAGATCGGCAAGGAACTGGGCATCGATGCACCCATTAGAGCTGAACTTTACAAAATGCTCATCTACGAGAAGGGTGCCCTTTGCAAACCACACATCGAGTAACCTGAAGTCTCATGATATCACCTGCTCATAATCTTTTGGGGGGGTTGTCGCTGATAAGTGATTTCTTCACAGCACCGAAAAGATACCCGGCATGTTTGGCACAATTGTCATCTGCCTGCCTTCAGCGCATGAGGGTGGTGACGTGGTAGTCACACACTGTGGCCAGCCGCAAGGTTAACAAAACGTCCGAAGCCGCACAATTGTTCATCTGCTAGTATTCGGACGTGACACACGAGGTTCTACTCTTCAGAAATGGCTGGACTCTCAATACATGGAGTCTGTGTATCACATCCTGGAATATGAATACACCGAAGCCAATGTCTCGTTCACTACCCTGAAGAATAGAGACTCGGCACAGGCCCGTTTTCTCAAAGATCTAATGCTTGATCGGGACAGTATCCTCGATGAATCCGGCTTCGACTCTGTGATAGTGGAAGAAGAGGCTGACGGGTACATGGGAAATGAAGTAAGTGCCCAACGATGTTGCCTGGAACCAGAAGGCCCGAGCTAAACTGCTTTCAACACATAGGGCGTGGGCGCAACCCATTGGTATCGTGTTACGGTAAGCACATTCCATAACCATCTTATTCTTTAGATAAACCTTGGTCTCTAACTGGAGTTGATAGGCTCTTGTGCTTGTCCGTCAGGATCTAATTCCTACGTTCTTAGGTAGAACAGCACGCCCCAGGATCGCGACGAGTTGGGAATAAAGGTTGGGAGATGAGTTTGATGCTTTCTTTTCGTATCGGCCGAGGTAGAGAAGCTTTGAGGGCATTCAGGGTTTCCAATTTGGATATGGGCTTGCTTTCAACAGAGTGAATAGTTCTGAGATGGACAGAAGAAAATTGCACCGCAATATCTTTGAAGGATGAAATGAAATGTGTTTTGCATCTGATACCCTGAGAAGCTGTACACCAGAAATCACTTTTTTCCCCTCTTCTTCGCGGCAATCCTCGACAAATCTTCGCTCATCAACGTGTCTCGTTCAAACCCATTCTCAACTTGATCCAACAACCCAGCTGCTATCTCTTGAACAGCAATCTTGGGTATCCCAACCGCCGTCATCAAAACTCGCTGGATGACAGGTACAATGCTGCCATACCCCATGATCAGGCCCGGCTTTGCAATAAGGACTTCCACGGCACCATGGGACTTTTGTGCAAACTCCAGAATGCGCGACTCGGCATCCCCCTAACGTGATGTTAGTAAATACCTAATTGAACCAAAGGATGACAAACGTACACGCATCAGCAGGTAATCTCGCAGAGGCCACATGGGCTTCTTTGTCTGGTCTCGCTCACAGTTGTACCCACTAATGTACACGAACCGAAAGGGCTTGCCGTTTGCATTGTTGCGCGGCAGTTGACTGATTGTCTCGATGCCCTTGATGGCGTAGTCGCGACAGACCTTGACGGTTTGCTCCCAGGGGTACGACCTGGATTTCGCCGGCGTGATGGCGATCGTCCTGGGTCTATTAGCTTGAAAGACAACGAATCCATGACCTACCCAAAGAACATACCAAATACACGCATCGGCGTTGGAGAGCTCTGCTTTGACACTGTCCGGGTAATCCGCACCAAAGTCATCGATGATGACCGATTTGAGCTTGCTGACGTCGGCAGTTGGTCCGAGGTTCTGGGGAGTGGTAACTGGGCGCCGGCCGAGCGCGACAAGAGATGTGATTTGTGGATCGGAAAGGGCTTGACGGATAACCTCAGCCCCCACGAAACCTGTTGATCCGGCGACGGCGAGTTTCATGATGATAAATTTGGTTGCAGTGACGATGAAATTGTTCGGTATTGCCCCGCAAGGTGAGAAACAATGGAAGAGTTCCGTTGCCTATAACCCCCAGTTGATCTTTTCCGCTTTTGATGCAACCAATCATGATTGAGTGTGACCTCAGATTCAATGTCATAGTAAGTACCTACCTAGGTATACTAATTCGGAGACGACTAATATCGACAAGATATCCAAGACCATCATGCTCCCCTATCACCTAACACAATACTCGCGCTTGATAGCCAACCACACGAGAAACACCAGATTACCCAGTAGAGTTAACAGCGAGAGTATCAGAAAGATACAAGTCGCAATGCGAAAGAATGGCGACTCCAACGACAAGCTTAGCCAGAGCGAAGTGATGGAGATGGTGGCAATGTTAAAAACGAGGCCGTTCCAGCTCGAATTCCAGTACAGTTCGCGCCTGGACATGCGGTGAAGCAGGTTGATAAACGCAAGTACCAGCCAAGTGATGGCCATTCCTGCCAGAAGCAAGGCGAATGTCAACCCTATCATGTTCAAGGGCAAAGTCGCCAGGGACGGGCTCAGTTTGTGCTGTATCGCTATGCCCCCTGCTGGCGCCACGCCATCGTCTCCACTAACCCCTGAATCCGTTACCGTGGGAACAACGCCTCCTAAATCAGAGCCGTAGTTTGCTGGCGGCGGAAAAACAACCTTGCCAGCAGCGTCCCCAAGGAAGAGCAACGCAGCTCCTGCTTGGCCGAGAGGGCCTATGAAGAAGAATATGGCTGTCGTCAGCTCCGGTGGTGGCCAACCGGTCACCAGCAGCAGCTCATGCATCAAAACCGAGTAGACAATCATCGTCAGAACCAGCACGGCCCCCACGGCGCAAATCGAAAAGAAAATCACCGGCTCAGCCAGCCTGTCGTCAAATATCCTGTGTTGTTCCGGCCTCACTCCGACTCCAGGGAGACAAAGCGCCGCCCCAATCAGCGCACCAGTCGCAACGCCAGTGACACCCCCCAACACGGCCAGCAGAGGCGCAAACCTGCCGTGCGCCGTCTTGGATTTGACGCTGCTGCTCGACATGAGAACCGTGAGGATGGCAAAGCCTGTCGCCACAGCCCACACCATTCCTATCCACCAGCAAACATACACCGCTATGCCCCACCCCCGTGCCGGGTGGACTCTCCCCTCGGCGACAACAAACCCCGCAAACATGACCAGACCCAGGAACGAAGTCGCCCAGAGCGGAAGGTAGGCAAACTGAAGGGAATCGCGCTCAATGATCGGGAGCGACAGATTTCGCCGGGGATAGAACCCCACTCGAAGGAGGAACAAGGGAGTGGCTATCGAAAACAAGATCAAATCCCCCATGAAGAAAACGTCGGATGTCGTCCTGAGGCCTCGAAAGTCGATCGATATCCTGGGAAGAAGGCGCATAATCATCGCCAGCAGCGCGAGGGAGGCTGGCGTGGCAAACCTAAGTCAAAGATCAAACAGAGTTAGCCGTCATTCTCCCAGAACAAACACACACAATCTGGGAATCCGTACCACAGAGGGGAAGCGCTCTGCAAAAGGCTCCCCCACCGACGATGAAGGCTCGGCCTCCTCAAAGACTCTGCCCTCACCCTTTCCGTCTTTTCCACATCCACCAGCGTCTGCGTCGCATCAGACGTGTACCGCTGTCGAGTGATGCTAGCGTGTCTACTGCTTGTCGCTGTCGGGGTGCGTGATATCGTGCGAGTCGGGAAAATGCCGCCAGCCTGTGCTCGCCCGGGCTCATCTGGTTCGTCTTTGAAGCCACTTTTGAACCTGTCCATCCCGTACACGCCATGGCGCCTAACCTTTGGAAGCACTGGACTCTCAGTTTCCTGGCGTTGGGTTTCTGGCGGTTGCCCTCTAGCGATCTCAACAGGCCCATTCGAGCTAGGATAGCTTCCCGTATCACTTTTGGGGCTTTGCCAACTTTGCGTTGTGGGGGTGCTTCCGGTCTGGATGGGGAGGAGGCCGCTCATGGTTGTGCTCGTTGTGGTGCCAGTTCCATTTTGTGGGGTGTCCTGATGTGTGAGGGCAGCCGACATGAAAACAGTGGCCGGTGGAGTTAGGGACGATGATATTGAGGATCTCGAGATCCCAAAGAACTCGTAGATTTTGGAACTGTGCCGAATTATAGTCGAAAAATAGACTGCGTCTCGCCAGTTGTCGGCCTTGGGTGGTGGCGGTCGTATCTGGGCAACGCTGTCCTGGCTTTCTTCGAGTGGACTTGCGTGTATTGACATTGTGGCGGTTTGAAGGCGTCAAAGCAGGTCATCCCACGAGCTCTGGCAGAATCGAGTGGCTGGCTCTAAAAAAGACCATGGCGGTTGACTTGGTGATGGCAAGCTGTGGGCTAATATTCCATCACGATGACAAAGTGTCTGAGCGATTCTTGGAGATCAGTGGCAATCTGTGGTGCTGCTCCAGACTGTAAGCCCCCCGGGTGATGTCATTGTCTGGGTTGTGAGTGCTCGTGCCCATGTTCAAAGCTGACACTTCCCAAGGTAACTAGGTCAGCAAAGATGAGATGGGTTCCTGATGTTGGCAGATGCGTTTTGTTCTAATCAGGTACAAGAAAGAAAACAAAAGGGGGTATAAATTCTGTAGCAATGCATATAACCAATCCACCACCACCTTCCTTCATCTTCCCCATCACATCACCGTGCAGAACCCACCCTGTCCCTCATTGTTCTTTTCATCAAGGGCAATGCACATAGCGACCAGAACAGCCATATCAGCCCCTGGCGCAACCGTGAGGTGGTATGTCTGCTGACCAAGAAACGCCTCCCTCATGTTCAACAACTTGCGGTCAATCCTCGCAACCACGGCGCCAGTGGCCTCATCAACAATATCCGCCGACGTGTCAAACCAGTTGCCCTTCATAAAAAGAGTGACCGGCTGGCCAGTTCGCCTGTTTGTAAATGTTGCTCTAGCTTTGGAACCGACCACTAATTATCACCCCATAACCGTCAGCATTTGATCCTTACCTGATGAAGCAGAACAGCAAGCAACTCTTGGTCAAAACTTACAAGCAAAACCACTCTTCACTTCCAACAGCCTCTGCCCAGATTGACTATTTGCAGCAAATGTGGCGTGTATATGGAGCATCTCCTTGACGATGTCGAATAGATGAGCACCCCCCAAATCCGTGACCGTCTTTCGTCCTCTCATAGACAGCAGCTGACCCTGAACTCGAAGCACAGGTTGCCCTGTGTGTGTCTTGATGTCAAAGCTGTCGAGTAACTTCTCCTTGATGACCAGTGTTTCGGTTTGCCGAGCGACAAACTGGTCGAACACCGCGATGGGTTGCGGTAAGGGGGGTAGTTGGTAGGCCATTTTGGTGGTTGATGGTAAGCAAGTCCAATAGGGCAAAGAATAGACACAATGGGAATGTAATTGAAGCTCGGAAATAGCTGCCAAGTTCTGGACGATTGAATGGGGTTATAAGTTGTGCTCCCTGTTGATCCCAACTGGACATCACGTTCTGTGGGTACAGTTCAATGGAAATAAGAGGCAGTGCAAAAGGCGGCACACTCTTGGCGCTGGGCTTTCTTCAACGCCACTTCTTGTTTATTGGGACCAACAATGAACTATGACGGTGCCAATGTGTAGGGCTGAGGAGTGCGTGCTGTCAACATTTCGGACGTGGTGACACCTTTGGTGGCCAATAAGAGGGCACTGCCACCCAACGGAGCTCTGTCAGGGTGCACTACAGCTGGATCCCTGATCTGGTAGCCAGAGCGAGAGCTCAGATTCCGCTAGAACTTGTGCTGTCTTCGGATTAATTTGCGTTGGGAAGACAGCAGTCCGAGGGTGGACAAGGTGCTCAAGTGCTACCTTTACGATAAAAATGCTGGACTTTGCCGTAGCTGTCGTTGTCATAAGCTCCAGCCATGGTGCCCTTATGGACCTCTGAACAACAGCCAAAACAACTGATGTCGATTTAAAGTTTCCCTGCATACGGAAAGGGTTGCTTGTAGTGACCCAGTTATTTAGCACCAGCTCCAAAAAGCGCCTCCCTCGTATCATACCCATACTTGACCTCCCCGTGCCAGTAGTTCACCGTATCAGCCTTGTTCACCTTCCACGCCTCATCAAACGCCTTCACCACCTCCTGCGGCAACGGTCCCTTCTCCAGATCCGTCAAGTTGCCATCCAGCTGCTCGTAGCTGCTAACCCCAATGATCACCCCGTCGTTCCCGGCCTTGATGTTCAACGCCGAGTGATGCACCACCCACCTCAACGCCGCCTCGATGAGCGTGATGCCCGCCTTTTCCGCCGCCTCCTCCACAATCTTGAGCGCCTGGAAGGTGGAGTCCTTGAAGTACCTGTTGCGGTACATCTTGCCCATCGTGGTGGTGCTGTCGCTGAACCTCCCCTCGGCAGGCACAAAGTCCTTGGTCTTGATCTTGCCCGAAAAGAGACCGCCGGCGAGGGGGTTGTAGACCACGAGATCGAGGCCGTAGCGTCTCAGCGCGGGGATCAGCTCGGGCTCCAGAGAGCGAGTGATGGCGTTGTACATGCCCTGGTACAAGGTTGGCCTGACCCAGCCGTTGTACTTGCACGTAAGGACAATCTCGGCAACCTCGAAGGCGGTAAAGTTGGAGATGCCAAAGGTGACAAACCTGCCGGCTTTGTGAAGCTCGTTGATGGCCTCGAGTGTTTCCGCAAAGGGAGTGGAGCGGTCCTGTCCGTTGGATCAGCATGATGCACCGACAGGCACCCGATCTACAAGCTCAACTTACAGCAGCATGCAAGTACAAGATATCCACCGCCTCAGCCTTCAGCTCCTTCAAGCTGATGGCCACGCTTTCCTGGACTTTCTCCTTGGTGTTCTCTCCTCCATCCTTGGGGTACACCACCTTGGTCGCCAGAGTCAGCCCCCTTTGTTGCCAGTTCGTCTCTGCAGTGAAGGCTTCCTGCTTGCCCCCGATGTACAGCCTCGCTGTGTCGACCTCGTTATAACCTCTGCTCTGCAGCAGGTCCAGAACGCGGTTGTACTCCCCCACGTCGGTTATTCTGGCGCCGGTTTCCTCATCTGGGCCAAAGGTCATCAAGCCGAGAATGACGCGGGGCTTGCCCGTGGAAGTGATGAGAGGTGACATTTTTGTTGTTGTTCTCTGCTGTTGGAATTTTATGAGAGGTTTGTGAGCCAGCAAAGCAAGGGAAAAAAGAAAAAGTGAGCAACAGCTTTAAGCATGGAAAACACACATTCGGCGATATGTTATGTCCGACAAACAAGTTGCAATCGCTTTCTCGGAGCACGACATCATAGGTGAGAGGTGCTTTGCAAAAGCGTCGGCTTTCGCGGCCGGCATCAGCGGGGCATCTGGGAAATACCCCGCCTTCCCGGACTTTAGATACGGCAATCGGCTGCCCCGGTACCGAGAGTGAAGAGTGAAGAGTGAAGTATGTGTAAAGACTTAAGTTGATTGATATCCTATCTACAAATTCTCTGCCTCGTTCTGCCTGGTTAACCTTGACCATCGGCTGTTTCCCCGAAGCAGAATCGGCACAGACGTGCTGGCGTGGAAAAATCAGCGACAAAAGTGAACCATACCCCTTCTTTTTCCCCTGCCTGATTCACCCTTCCCGTTGCCCTCTAAGCATCATGACCAAATAGCCATGGCTATTCTCCTCAATCTCTCCAACTCAACTGGCCCACGGTTCACTCCAAAGCTCCCGCCTGCCTGTTCCCAGGCCATGTAGATCACCGTCCAAAATCGACAAAGAAACGGGCGCAGTCGTAAACGTCGGGGAAAATGAGCGCAATGAAATGAACCGTTGCAACAATCCACCAACGCAAAACTATGTGACACGGCTCAAGGCAATGTCGAGAACGAATCGAAAGCGTCAAAAGTAAGTACTTGTCCCGAAAATGCACCAACCCAGTCCCAGCCAAAATCATGTTGCAAGAAGTGAATATGAAACGAAAACGTTCACGCCACCCCAAGCATCGAAGCAAAACCCCAGTTTCCCGGTCATCCCCGTACGCAAAGGCGAAAAAAAAAGAAACGTCATGAAGCCGTCCGGAATTGATTCACCGACATGAGGATGGCACGCCGATCCTGTCACGAAGGGCCCTCATCACCGGCCGTAAGAAGGAAACCGTAGGGCATGATCGTAATTAGCGTAAAGATGTTGTTATCCGATGTCCATTATTCCTCCTTCATAGTGTCGGCCTGCGAAAAACAAAACATACTCAGACAACAAGCTTGCGCTTCTCGGAGCTGGTGAGAACAAGCATGGCAGCCTTGCGTTGACCCTCGACAGTATCGGGCTTGACACGGCGAGAGCTGTTCTTGAGAAGGCTGGCAAAGCTGCCCGAGTCGCGGAGACCCTCGTTATCCGATGACGAGGCGCTGTCGGGGCCACGACGCTCATACTTCTGACGGGAGCTGGGACGATCGGAACCAATGGCGCCCCAGCTGCCAGTGCTGGTACGCGAGCTGGGCAGGCTGCACTCGGCATCATCACGCTCAACCAGGCTGCCCGATCCACTGCGGCCCGAATCACTGTCATTGTCGGTGACGGGTGTCTCAACCGTCTCCTCGGCGCTCTCAGAAACAGGGCTAACGCTCCCGGAACCGCGAGCCTCCTTGCGGCGCTCCATGCCAGCACGAACAATGTTGCTGATGACGGTACGCCGGGTGCGAGTCACAAAGTTCTTGCTTCCGTCGTGCTTGGCAGTAGGCTTGGACTTGAGCTCGTCGAGCGAGGGAGGGTTCCGGGGTTGGCGGACAGGGTGCTCTCCAGCACGAGCTTGGCCAGGGCCATAGCCAGAAGTCAGAGGGGTCATAGGCGGAAACGAGCCCGTCTTGAGACTGCTGGCCGCAGTCTTGAGCGGCTCGTCACCAGTCGAAATAGTCAGAGAAGTCTTGCTGGCACTTGGAGTCACAGTCGAAGGGGTCTTCTTATGGCCACGACGGAAGGCATTGGCGCTCGGAGGGGGCAGCGGTGCTGGGTTTTCAACAAGGGGCGAATCGTAGCGACGAGGGGGCGTGGGGCTGCGGAAGCTGTTTCTCGCCTCGGGAGGGGGGGAAACTTGCACACGAGGGGCGCCAGGACCGGCTTGCTGTTGCTGTTGCTGTTGCATGGCCGCCTGCATCGCTTGGGCTTGCTGGAGGTACTGAGCATTGAGCTGGGCCTGAGCCTGCGCTTGAAGCTGTGCCTGCACCTGCACCTGGGTCGGGTCCATGTAGATTTGACCAGTGCGGGGGTCATAGTAGACATTGCTGGCGTCAGGAGTGGTTGGGCCCATCATACCCTGAAGCTGGGCTTGCTGTTGGTACATGTTGGGGAAACCTTGCTGCTGCATCATAGAGTTCTGCTGCTGCATAAGCTGAGCCTGAGCATTGAGATTGAGCCCCTGAAACTGCTGGGCGGCAGCCTGCAAAGCCTTAAGCTGCTGCTGTAGACGTTGCTGCTGCTCTGAGAGGTAGGCATTGGTGTACAGCAGCTGAGCATGGATGTTGGGGTCAAGCTGGTCCTGCGAGACATCATCAAGCTGGATCTGAGGCGGGGCCAGGATCTGCTCTGTGGTGTAGTGCTGCTGCGAATATCCACCAGCACCACCACCGACATTGTAGGCCTGCTGCTGCTGAGCCTGCTGAACCTGCTGCTGGTGGGCACCGCCGAACCGGGGTATCGACGTCTTAGGTCCGCCGTACATGTTGTCAAACATACCGGGGCCCATGGAGTTGCGGTTGTTCCGGCCGGCTGGCCCTTGAACGGTCGGTGAAGCGGGACCGTTGTTGGGGAAGCTGGAGGCCATAGCCGACTTGGGTGCGGTGCGAAGACCGGCGAGGAGATGGCCGCGGCTGGTGCGGGGAGTCGGCAGGCCGTTATCCTGCTCAGTTGGGGCTTTCATACCCTCGAACGAGAGAGGCTTGAGATTTTGACCGCCACGGCGGGACGCCAGTCCAGAGGAAGCCATGCCGAGGCCGTGGGTGGTGTTGTAGGGAGCGTGAGACATTTGAGCGAGACCGCCAGGGCCCATTACAACGTGGTATGGACTCAAAAATATGTCTGGAGAGAGCTGGGAAAGGCTTTCTCTTTACGCGATAGCACGAGTCGGATATCGAAACTGGCGAAAAGAGCCGATGTGCTGAAAGGATGGAGCTTTGAACTGCCTGGCGCGATCGCTTTGGCTCGAAGTGGTGGTGGGTATCGAAATCGAAGCCCGGTCGAGGTCGAGGACGAGGTTGCGTAGAAACGTTCAAGTCAAAGTTAGAAATTAAGAAGCATATACTGATGATGCCAAAGGTCGCAAGAAGAGAGAGACGTGGTCGAACGTTTAACTTTCTGCGATGCGATCTATTCCTCTCTCGTGGAGGAAGTGCAAAAAAAGATGATGCAAAGATGCTGGTCCCGAAAGAGAAGAAAAAGCCAAGTCCAATAAGACAGACGGTGCTGATGGTTTGGAATTAACAGTTGTCGATGGGGAAGACGAAGGAAAAAAGACTGTGATGCTGAATGAGCGGAAGGGCGTCAGAGAAAGCGGGCAAAGCCAGCGCGGACAGAGGGGAAAGAGAAAAGGCGGGTTTTTTTGTCGGAGGGAAGGTGAAGGGCACGCTGAAGGAAGTAGGTGCTGGAAAAGCCCAGTGCGGTTCTGGCTTAACAGGCGGTGGCGATGGGAGGGGAGCCCACAGTCAGCAGACAGGCTGGAGACCGGCGCGTCCAAATCCGGGTAACTCGTGGGGTTGCGCGTTTTGTGTGGGACACCCGCAGACACGAGTCAAAGACGTTGGGAAATCCACCAGCTTGTTCCTTTCTTTCCAGGAGGTGCAAAGATGCGAACAAGGTTTTATCCTGTGTTCCCAGATTCCGGTGCTGCTGTGCTGTGCTGTACTCTGTATTGTCTTGCTTCTTTCGTTTTCTGCTGCTGCAATATCACCCTCTGAGCGAATTAAGTTGGTTATGATAGTGGGAGTTGTTGAAGAGATTGATGATGGCTGCCCAAAAGGTACCGAGGCTCGCGATGGCGGCGACGAAGTGGAATAAAGCGGGCGCAAAAATAAAATACAAGGATTAAAAGTAGTTTTTTGGTGCAGGTGATGCTGATGTGCGCACTTTTTCCGGATCCTTTCCTTTGCCTATATTCACTTCTCCTTTTTTTTGTGGTGTTTCTTTTTTTTTGGTGCTGTTTTGGCGAAACTGTGCTGTGCTCTGTGTAGGTCGAGAGAATGCGCGGTGAAGAAAAAAATGGATGGATTCTCAATCAACGACGACAATGACGGGCAACGGTGAGACCGACACAAGGACGGCGGTACGAAGAGAGGAAGAGGGGGAGGGTGAAAAGGAAGGGCGGTTTGCTGGCGTTGCAGAAAGAAAAAAAGAGAAGACGAGAGCAGAGCAACAGGAAAGGAGATATCAACTGCCCTGGAACGACTGGCCGCCTGGTGCGCAGCTGGAGGTGGGTGGTGCAGTGGAGGATTGGAGAATGGATCGAACAGGGAGAGCGGGCGGGGCCCCAGCATGCAATGCTCTGTTTCTACTGGTCCATCGTCTTAGCCTGCGGCAGGGGAGCATGCCCTGTCTGAGCGGATAGCAGACCACCGTGATTGAGCAGAAGCAGCCACTGGAACCGCGGGAACTCAGGGCCTTGCAGAAACTGAGAGTGGGCCTTCTCAGCCAATCACTGCGCGCAATTGGTGGGTGAGGTAAGCAGCCCGATTCACCTTTTACCCTCGCGATATCTGTGCCGCTTCACTCGCTAACTTCTCTGCTCGTATTCTCCCAGCAAAACTCTTAGCACAGCTCTAGCTTCCGATGCTCCTTCCCGTACCTCGATGATATCCAGCAAGACGCAGGGAGCAGCCAGCTCAATTCCTCCATGCCTGATCAGGCTAAGAGCTGTCTTCGCTTGCTTGATATTGAACCAATCATGGGCCGCTACCAGAAAACCCTCCAGAGTCTCGCGCCAGGCCCAGTGACTCAATGCGACATCGAACCCTTGCCATTCCCCCGTTCGTCTTGCACGCCTGCATCAACAAGTGGTGTCGGCGGCAGTGATCGGATGACTGGCCACTGGATTGTTCACTCGACAGAAAAGCAGCATGTTCATGGAAGACTTCTCCGATCTGCTGGTGGCTGGTTTCGCCAAAGGCGGTCGCCGTTACTCAACCACCGCTCGTTGGCCTGTCCCGGGGCCGTTTTGCAACCTGGAGCCATGTGGTCTCCCAAATAGCTACTACTGGCCTTTTCGGCGGCCATCTTCGCAGATCTCATAGGACACCGAGAAAACGCTACTACAGATCTCGGCTCCTCAGCATGAACGCTTCCACGGCTTGCTGGTTGATCTTCCGAATCTGGACCATCTGTCGTTAGCAATCCATGTCTTTGTGGAAGTCTTCCCGGGAAGCCATCGTCGTCTCCACAAAAGATGTGCAGCATGGGATCCTGTAACGGCCACGGGGAGGGCTTGGCGGGAGGGCTTGGTGATTTGTCCATTCCATTTTCCTTTCATATCCGTCGGGCTGAAGCTTTTCTTCCAACAGCACCAACGAGGCAAGATGGCATTGCTTGTGATTGGAGATATCATGATGACGGCGGTGACTGTCCGATCTCATCATCTTTGACTCCTGTCAGACTGGAGGAATCGGCAAGTCACACACAGCCACGCAGAGCCAGTGGTGAGACATGAGACATGCTGCCCGGAGCCCAAACGGCTGAAGGCTCCGTGCGCTGGACTCCGCACCCCTGAAACGTGCACAAGGAGGTTATGGTTGCATTGCCGCTTGGAGTTTCCATCCTCCCCGTGAAAGCCAGCACTGGGCATGCGGAAGAGGGTCCATTGAAGAGTTGGGAGGCCACTCACTGGAGACGATGGGTGCTTGTTGTATCAAGGTGTTCGTGGGTCACATGTGGCTGGATTTATGTGCGTAGCGTCAGTTTCTGCACGTCATCTTCGCCGTCCGCTAGTCCCAGTCGTGTGCGAGAGATCTGAATCGCTTGCTTGGTACTATTGGCGACTGGAAAGAAGAAAACACTGGCCGAGCCCCACAACGGGTAGTTTGAAGCCCAACGACTGCTGGCCGTGACCGTTGAGCCCAAGGCCTGGCCTATAACCCCGCACGGGAGGCTTAGAGTGGCCAAACCACGATATCAACCCTCCGAAAGTCTCCCGATCTTCTTTGGCTGATCCTGTGAAACATGTCGCGCTGTCTGGAAGCAGGGAGCAATGAGATCTGGAGAGGCGGTAAAGCTTGTGTCTCTCCCTCGTTCTTCAACCGCCAGCTCACCATGTTTTGGTCCCGAGGTGTCGGGTCGTGTTTTCTGGATCAGCATGGGTTGGAGCTCACTGGAATGGACCAACAGTGGCCGGCCTAGCCGGCCCCGTCTCGGTTGTTTCTTTGGTGCTGACATACCCTTTGTAGATCTTCAAATTACCGTCATCAATGCCTTCATCCATTTCTTTTACCCCCTATTCGTACTGTACCCATTGCCCACGCAGTGTCCGAGCCTAATTGCTCATCATTTCCACTCCAGTCGACAGACGCGACTTTGTGGCTACTGTGCCGTAAGCAGGTCGCGTACGACCGAGAGGGGATTGGCAAGCAGTCAAGCACACGAGACGGAAGCGTGAAATGTTGGGGGCGGCACACACACGTTTCTTTCCCCAAATACCACAATGCAGGGCGGTTCTATCTTTAGAATCACATCACAGAGTGTACAGTGCAAATGTGATGATATCAGATGCTTACCTCTTAATCACATTACATTTTCAATATTACCATGAACTCATGACAGTGGACACAATTTCTTTCAGCACATTAACATTCATAAATATATGATAGAATTGGATCGTGCTACATTAGGTGAACAACGAATATAGAGAAGCAAATCGTAAAAGCTTCACTGCTAGGATCAACTGTCCAAAACGCCAATTCTAAATACAAATCATGCCTGGTGTAATGGTTAACTCTACCGGTAGACTATAGAGTCTATCCTAGCTAAATATAGGTTATATATGTTAAATAAACTTTAGCTTCGTTTCATATACCCTATGATTGGTACAAGCCTAAGGCTACTCCCAGGTGCAAGGTATAAGTAACAGATCGAACTGAAAAGAAGGCGCAACGGGAACTCAATAACCCCAAAAAGTAATCATCAAACAAACAGTCATCTTGCAATGAACCTAAAGCAGAACTATGATAAAATGGCCGTTCTCTTAGATTGGACAAGGTCTTCATAACCCATGTTTGGTGGACTATGTCGAGAATATTTATAATATATAGAGCCCATAGGTATTTGATAAATTTGCATTGGTTTTGCAAGATAACGTTTTTGTTAGTTTTTCTGTCTTTTTCTTCCTGTCTTGTTAATAATTTTACTCCCAAAACCGAACCAGACGGGTTTGTTATAACAAACATTGAAACATAACTTGGAACAATCAGCAACATGTCCAGAATCAGCTGATTCAGGTTAGGTAGATATCTATGTGAAAGCAGCTCTCATCATTCCATGGTCTCCAGAGATATTCAGAGACTGTATTGTAAAATGATGAAAATGTCATTGCTGTCAAGCTACTCTATACTCGCTTTTCCCCCAACTATCTAATGCCAAAGGGGATCGTGGCCTGCCTACCAGCTAATAATACTCCTGTATCCATGTTCCCTCGGGAATTGCGCTCCCCACCTCCAACATGCTTCAAGCTTCCCACACACTTGTCCTACACTCAGTTTCTCGGATGACTCTCATCATCGATAGTGTTGTTCGAGGGACCACCAGCCCTACTCCCTTCTCCACCCACCGGGCCCTGCCCCGCGTTACCACTCCCCAAAGCCTCTGCCAAAGCAGCAGCATGCGCCCGTGCCTCCCTTCGAGCTATATGATCCGGGTCACTCGCCCACGGTTCCGGTGTTGGCAAGCCCGTATCATCCTCGTCCGATTCGTCAGTGGTCGAGGCACGACCTAAATTTCACGTCACGTCTGAGCCCGTAGACCGGAGCCGCCACAACAAGAGCGAAAGTTCCCGTACATATGGCAATCATTCCCTGCATTGCCGACATCGCGGTCCCAAGAAACAGTAAGGGTATCATGATACAAATGAACCCCATCAGGGCATGTTACATAAAACCTCCCCAGGTGCATCAACCCGCTCTGCTGTATTGACCTCGACCCCTGTATTAGTCTCCCCTGTATTGGTCTCTTGCTCTGTGCTGGTCTCTTGCTCTGTATTGGTCTCTTGCTCTGTATTGGCCTCTTCCTCTGTATTTGCCTGCTCCTCTTCATGCTTGGATTGCAAGCTTTCTTCCCCGGAGGCTTTTCCTCGACAGCTTGTTCGTCGGCGTCTCGCTTTGCTTTTCCGGCATTGGCCTTTTTCAGTTGATCTCTATTCTTCTTTTTACTTTTGGAACCTTTCCCACCCCGCAGATGAAGTTCGGCAAACATCTCAGTTGTCATGGTTGCGGTGGCCCCAACAGTTCCCTCTGACGGGGAGGTATTGGCGCGTCCCGAGTAAGAGTCCGTCGTACGGGGGGTGCGAACGCATTCCAAAATAGGGCAACCACGATTGTACTAGTCTTCGTCGCCGCTATCGCTGCTCAGATCCACCGGCCCCTTGCGTTCATCTTCATTCATCTCCTTCCATGTGCTCCAGCTGAGCATTGCAAAAGCCGCTATGATAAGCAGTCCCCCAAGGATGGCGGGAGCCTCTAACGGTTGGCCAGTCAAGCACCAATCTACAATGGCAACGATGAAAATGGTGAGGAGTGCGGCAACCGAGCTGAGGACCGGGCTCGTCAATGAGATTAGAACCAAGAAAGAGCCCGAGAAGACCATGTTGGCAAAGACGCTGATGAGTAAGAGGGAGGCGGTTTCACCTGTCGGCATCTCAAATGTCTCCCATCCAAGCACATGGAGCACCGGTATTGGGATCCACAGGACCAGGACGGTGAAAACTCCGATCAAGCTGCCAAAGGTATTGGCGAACATCATGCTCCTGTTGGCGCTTGTTCCATCTGGCGGGCATGCATATCGTTTGTAGAGGACCTCGTAGAGCCCATACAACACGGAACCGATGCCAATGACGATGTTGCCGGCAAAGCGAGTGGCAGGGCCAGCCTGCCCAGCTTCATCCGAGGAGCTACCGCCGCCATAAGCTACCACCAGCACACCGATGATAGCCACGAATACGGCCACCATCTTGTCGAGCCGAAGCCGTTCCTTCAGCAAGGGAATGGAAAAGGCGTAGGCAAAGAAGGCACTGCAGTTGTAGATGGCTGTCAAATCGCTGGGCGTGGTCATGCTGACGGCAACATACCAACTCGATCCAGCGACGGTCAAGGCTGTCGTCACCACTGCTGTTGTCCGAGCAAGATATGGCCAGGGCGAGCGGTCAGCGCCCATTCCCCTGGGTACTCTGACCTCTTGTCGTTCCACTATCTGGGCTGTTTTTCTCAGAATTTGCTTGTGGTTGTTCCAAAACTGATGCCATGACTGCTCCCGTCTTTGAAGGCGCAAAAACAGCAGCTGCAGTGGCCAGAGAAAGACCCACGATCCATGTGTCAAATACAGCATGGCATATGCCTTGTTCCATCCCAAGTCGTGCTGTATGTACGATGCCAATTCCGTTTGCACCACAAACGATACCAAGCTCGTGACCAGGAAAACGGCAGCGTATGTGTACTTGCGTTTCGCCTCGAGGCGGGCACTCGTAGGGCTACGGGAGCGTAGTTGATTCGTACTGCGACGGCTCAGGGTCGGGCGACTCGTGGTCAAGTCTGGGACGGCGAAATGCGAGTATGTAGGTGTGTGGGCCGAGGATGTTGAGGTTGGCGGAAGGGGGCTTCCGCGACGGTTTCCTCCTCGAAGTGTCCTGCGGCCCCTTTCTTCATCGTCGGAACTGTGATATGAGGAAAGCAGAGGTTGCTCGCCGGGGCGAGGAGCCTTGGTGCTGCGCATGGCCAGGAGCTGTGGCGGGCAGTGAGTGGACTTGGGTAGAACAACTGAACGGGCCTGCTATGTCGCTACCTCCATCGACATGGGAAATCAAGTGTATACGGAGGCTCGACGGCTGGCGGACGCATGTGCCGTTCGCTGCTGCGTTGTCGTCGGGTGTGTGACGTACTGGGGGTAGAATTAAGAGACGGACAGTGTGTAACCGGGCAGACAAAGAACGGGGTGGAATGGACAGCCTTGATTGTAAGTGGACAAAACGTGGCTATGTATAAGCGAATGAATGCCAGGAAAGTTATGCAATTAAGTGTTTCTTGGTGGGAGGAGAGGCCTCGACTTTAAAGTTCAAAATCATGTCTTCCAGGTAGGTTGTTGGTAGGTTGTTTGGAAGAGAGATGGCCTGTGTCACCATCCCAACACCAGCGGACCCATGTCGTTGGTGTCAGCTGCGGCTTCCCGATCCACGGGCCGGGATCCACCAATCAGAGCAGGAACTAGCCTGCCATTCTGTGGGGGCCCCACTGGGAAAGTGCGGGATGTTCCCACTTTAGGGGTCCCACGGATTTCTTTCCACCTTCCACCCACCACAATGGTCCTTCTAGATGGCTTCATCAGGTGTGCTCTTATTTGCTCTTGCTCCCGTCTTTTGGCAGCCTCCGTCTGGATCTTGTGCCTATCCCCGGGCCTCTGAGAATACCGAAATCATTTTTTCCCCCTCACGTGCCTCATCCTTCCTGACCTACTGCTCTGGAACAGCGTCTCACTTTAATGACAAATGGCAAGTCACGCGCTCAGACGCAGGCATCACGCCAAGCGCCTTTCAATACTCTCAACGTGGAGCAGGAGAAAGCAATCGTGGCATTCATTACGCAATACCTCCTTAAACGGATACGTACAACACCAAAGTTTAACTACGGATCAGCATCACCAGCCTCTTTCCCGCCTTTAGCGGTCAACCTTCAAAGCCTTTCGTCTTCCCATCCTAGAGCAAGCCAAGTGCCTCCCGTCTGGATTTGGAGTTGGGGTCGAAATAGGGTTTCTCTCCCAGCGACACCACCCGGTTGCCCTGTCTCTTGCCGACATAGTCGCTGTAATTATGTTGTCAGCTGTCTGGTCTGCCCTGATGCTCGGAAGAGCGAGGAAAGAGGAACTCACTACGTAGCTGTATGGAACATCGATCGGCTATATTCTCCTTGTCAGTCTTCTCTACTCCGGCACAAGTATTCAGACGTCTTGATAAAAGAACTTACTTGTCCCATATGGCAAGATCGTTCTTGTTCCAACGGAAGCGGACTTGAAGGTCGTGGTTCTCAGAAATGAGTTGGTAAACTGTTTCATCGGTCAGCAACAGCACGCGATGATACCTTCATATTTTGAGGGAACCCACAATAAGCCTTGAGAATCTCACTCTCACGCTCCGTGACGCCGTTGATCCAACCGGCATGCACTTGGTGCCCGGCTCCGAAGAGAGACTTCCACCCGGTGACTGGGTTGGTGCGGACAACAGGGCTACATATCAGTCACTGGTCAGCATATTGGCTCAGCCTCTTTCAGCATACGGATAAGCATACTGCTCAGCCTTGAAATCCAACCCATTATTCTCCGGAGCACCACGGAACTGATCAATCAGCTCAGCACCGAAGGCTTCTTTGACCCTGACAAAGTTGGGCTGATGATGCGTCGCAGTCAGGCTCTCGGCCAACTTCTGAAGCGCAGGGCTTAAACGGTCATACGCCTCATAGCCAGAGGCCCAGAGGGTATCTCCGCCAACATCTTCGGGAGGCTGCACAATCTTGAGGATGGCATAGTCGGAAGGGGTATGCTCGAACGTGATGCTAGGGGAGAGTCAGCCATTGGTTTGCCTGGAAGCGCAAAGTGAGAACAACATACTCAGCATGCCAGCCCTCACTCGCCAGTCTCTTTGCAGTATAGCCATAACGATCGGCGTAGTACTTCCGATTCTGCTCCGACGAGATGACAGAAACCTCGTCGTCGAGCTTGCCATTCTCATCGACGGCAATACCGCGCTTGCTGTTGGCAAGGGCGTGCTTGTGGAGCTTGGACGTCTCAGGCTTTCCTGTCAACTCACCCAGTCTTTGACCCAAGAGCTTCTGGTCGTCAATGCTTAGATCTTGGTTGCGGAAGAACACGACGCCTCGTTGAGAAACTTTTCTGGTGTCAGCCGAAGAGCCACGGCTGCAGAAACCACCAATGAGCTTACCGAGAATGGCGAGATCACGGATTTTATCGTCATCATGTAGGATCTCACTCAGTTGCAAGTTGGTGAACTCGCGACCGATTACATTCGTGACATCGAAATGCTCATAGGTGTCGAGAGTGCCCGAGTAGGTCAAGGGCCCCGAAAGCCTAGAGGCGCTGCTGTGTCCGGGAGCGATGGATCCTTTGGTCGGAACAGGAACCACCACAGGAGCAGTCTGTACATCGATGTCGGCGGCAGGAGGGGCCATGTTGATGTTGGTGTGCTGAATATGGATTTATGTGAACGGTATGTGTTCCTGATGACTGGTCTCGAACTGATGCTTTGAGCGGGAAACAGCAGGTCGTTGAGAGCTGTTCCTTATATCTTCTACAACGACCAGCGCCAGTGCCAATGGCGCCCCGATGATGCCAGGAGTTTAAGAGATCAGCGGAGATAACCCCTTCTTTTTTCTGGTCTCCCGGATGAGGTGCAATGTTGCACGATTTGCGCAACAAGCTCGAACTCCTGTGCTGGCTTGTCATTTGCGGTGACTCGGGAACGAAGACGTAGCGTTGCCTCGAGCTCAAGCTCGCCATTGCATGTCTGATGGTCTTTATAACTCTGCAAGTGGTAACCAATCCCAGGCACCCGTTGAACATTTGGCTGTGTCCGACAGGTCAACGTGAGCGTTTTGAGGCATGTGAGTTCGATATCGGGCGATTTTCACTGGTCGAACTCACTTACACGACAGAAGGGTAAGTTGGTGCTGGTGTATGGCTGCTCACACTGAAAGTGCACCTTGTCATACTCACGCGATATTGCACCATAGAGCCATGGTTTGTGGTCAAATATGTGAGGTTGGAACCACTGCTTGGCCGCGCCGTTATCTATTGAGACTATCAACGTACTTGAACTTGACGGCAGTCGTCATCTGCCTGTCATATGGTATACCATCGACATGAAGCCGACACGGCACCGGCGTTTGGCCTTCCCTTCGTTCACGGCATCATTAGACCTCAGGCTTCAAGTGTAGGAGCGAGGAAAATCGTATGTAGATGGAGAGAATATGATGGCAACGCATTATTACCACGTACTCCCAAAATTCCTGACTGAAGTGATTTTTTTGGCAGGTTGTAAGTGTACCTCCTGGGGGAGAACACAGCAAGTTTGTTCTTCAACTCACCAACATACATGCACTGAGTGAAGTAGCGTCATTGGGCTCAAGCAGTTGCCACCAGTTTGCGGTTTGCATGGTAAATTAGAAGGAGGCTACCTAGTGACAGATTTACTCTCATTTCATTATCACCCGACTGCATATATGCCAATCCCCTCTTCGGCTCATGCTCCTGGATACTCTTGGACGTTGGTAATTGACATGGGATACTGAACCCTAACCCCCACAGGTGGCCACTCAAGAAGGAGCGTCTTGGGAGCAGTCACGTGCCGGGCGCACTTTCGGTGAGACGGGAGGTCAGGGGCCAAGCGAAGAGAGTTTAAGGGAATCGCGTAAAACCGCGTCTCGCTTTCCCCCACAGCCTCGGACAAGGTCAAGCAACCGCGTCTTTTCGTGACTTCCGCGTCTGCAACCGCGACAGCAATTAAGCAGCGACCATCGACGACGACGACTGCTTGAGGGGATAGTTTTGGCGTCGTTCCATTCAATTGTTTTCTTGTCGCCGACCATTTCATTTTGCGCAGCCTAGTCGGCTTCTCTCAGCCTCCAGGTTCCAGTCGGTTGCCGCCGTCCTGTTGGAAAAAAACTGGCCCATTGGACAGCCGAGAAACGGACGACTTTCTTAAACTCCCAAAAACCCCCAACGCCAGTCTCACAGCCTTTCTTGAACAAAGCCTTTCTGCTCGCAAAATCTCGAACAGCTCTGCAAGATGGCCAAGGGCGCTGCCCCGGCCGGGGTATACAGCGCGACATATAGTGGTGTACGTCGCCCGCTATGGACTCTGTCTAGACAATGCGACAAAGGCTCCTGGCCAAAAAAACGCATGGCTAATCATGAAATTCAATGCAGGTACCCGTCTACGAGTTTCAGTTTGGGACCGATCTCAAGGAACATGTTATGCGCCGGCGTGCCGACAACTGGGTGAATGCGACACACATCCTGAAGGCTGCCGGTTTTGACAAGCCTGCCCGAACGAGAATTCTGGAGCGTGAAGTTCAAAAGGAGGAGCATGAAAAAGTCCAGGGTGGCTACGGAAAATACCAAGGTGCGCCGGCTTCTTGCTGTTTTTTTTTCGTTTGCCCAAAACATCACGTTCCGTTTGCTGACTTGACTCTTTGCCTTGTGTTGCAGGCACATGGATTCCTCTCGAACAAGGCGAGGCGCTTGCCCAGCGAAACAACATCTACGAACGCTTACGGCCCATCTTTGAGTATGAGCCTGGGAGTGAGAGCCCTCCTCCCGCACCAAGACATGCGAGCAAGCCAAAGGCCCCAAAGGCCAAGCCTGCCGTTCCAAAATGGGGCAGCAAGTCTCAAAACAGGAAGAGTAGTCTGTCGCAGCCCGCTGTGTTCTCACACAGTCACGTCCAACAAGGTGTTCCCATCCAAGAAGAATACGAGAGTGTTGCTTCTCAGATGCACGAAGACGACACCCCCGACAACATGACTGTTGCCTCGGCCTCGTACATGGCTGAGGACGATCGAGCATACGACATGTCGCACTTCTCCACCGGCCACAGGAAGCGCAAGAGAGAGGAGGAGATGCGGGACATGACGGCGCAACAACATGCCATGTACGGGGATGAGCTGCTTGACTACTTTTTGCTGTCTACAAACCAACAGGCTGCCATTCGTCCTGATCCCCCAACCAACTTTCAGCCGGACTGGCCCATCGACACTGACAGGCATACGTCGCTCCATTGGGCTTCGGCCATGGGCGATACCGATGTCATCAAACAGCTAAAGCGGTTTGATGCCAATCTCATGGCTCAGAATATCAGGGGGGAGACGCCATTAATGTGGGCGGTGAACTTTACGAATTGCTACATGAAGAAAACGTTTCCTACCGTTCTCAACGAGCTATTCAAATCGGTGGATGCAAGAGATCACTCTGGGTGCACTGTCATTCACCATGCGGCGGTTATGAAGCGAGGACGGGTACAAAGCTCAACCTGTGCTCGGTATTATCTGGACATCATCCTGAACAAACTGGTAGAAGTTCGTCAGCCAGAGGAGGTACAGGCGCTGCTCGATGCTCAGGATGAAGAGGGCAATACGGCGTTGCATCTGGCGGCCAGAGTCAACGCCAGGAAATGCATCAGATCGCTTCTCGGCCGTGGAGCAGCAACCGACATCGAAAACAATGAGGGCGTGAGAGCGGAGGATTTGATCAAAGAAATCAACACCACCCGTTCTCTTGCCCGGACCGGGCCACAGCGCTCCTCGAGTCCGTTCGCCCCTGAGACAGCCCGGCGCAACGGCTTTCGGGATGCCCTTGGAGAAGACCCAACGAGCAAGTTACAGTTGTCATACCAGAGTGAGGCAGCCAACACGGTGCAATCGCGCATCACGCCGCTCGTGCTCCAGAAACTTCAAGATTTGTCTCAAAGCTACGACAGCGAGTTCAACGAGACGGACGAAGCCGAAAAGGAAGCCAGACACATCCTGGCCAACACCCAAGCTGAGCTCAACAACCTCCGAGCCAGCATCGCCGAGCTCGAGTCCAGGATCGAAGCCGACGACCAAGCCAGCAAGACGGAGGAAGAGGTGGCCGCCGCCAAGAAGCAAGTCCTTGCTCTCTTTCGCCGGCAGACGCAGCTCGCCATTGAAAAGGCCACTGAACAGAACCTCGCCTCTGTTACCAATGGCCAGCAGCAAGAGGAAGAAGACGACTCACCGGAAGAGCGGCTCAAGCTCGCGGCGCAACTCCATGCCATGTTGGTCGAGCAGGAAGCCGCCGAGGTGGAGTACGTCGAGGCGAGGGGCATGCTTGGGACGGGCAAGAAGATTGATCAGTACAGGCACTTGCTCTGCAGCTGCTTGCCGCCCGAGGACCAGGACATGTTGGACCAGAACCTGGAGGACATGATCTCCATGATGGAGGATGAGGCGGAGAGCAACAGTGCCGCTTTATTGCCGCCAGGGACGAACCCGGATGGGGTCATGGAGGGGATGGGCAAGCTGGGTGGGATGGCGCTGGCGATGGCGGAGGCGGCTGAGCCAATGGAGATTACTGGGTGAGGCTACGAAGTTGGTTGCATGTCGGAACATAAGCTGTTGTCGTATCATGGCGGATGCGGTTTCTTTTTCTTTTTCTCGGGCACTTGGCATTCACTCTCTGCTTGAGGTGTCTGGCATTTTCTTTTTCTTTGGGCTGTTTGGGGCGGGGCGTTGTCAGGAAATGGATGGATGGGGTCACTGGGCATGTTCAGAGTTTTCACTGTTCTTATTTTTTTTTTTTTTGCTTATTGTTTCTGCAGTAATCTTGACGGGGGTAAAGTGGCGGAATATATTCCGGCCGTGTCGGAACACTCTGGGCGGTGGTGTTGACGAAATCAGAATCTTGGTTTTATCTTGTATACCAAACACAACTTTTGCTTGAGATATTGAACAGCGGGCGTTTGTATCTTGTTGACGTATCTATACATTGAACACATATTGTCATGCTCACCATATCCGCAATAGGACAAATTACGCAAGCCGTGGATGAGTCTCTGGAAGCGTATTCTGACGATACCCCCCCTCCCTTTCCCCGAATGTGATGCTAGATACGAGTACTCGGTAGTTGCCGCCCCTTGACACTCACTGTACCACCCATAATGTTAAAAGCAACCATCATCACCCAATCACGGCATCGTGTCATTGATGCCCATGCCAAAAGTTCCCAAACAAATCCCCGGAGGCCGTGGTGATGTTGTTTTCCACCCCTGAATTTCCATTGGTCACCCCCGGAGGATGGAACCCTGGATACGGACACCCTACCGTCAACTCATTCAGCCTCATCGGCACAGGTACCCACCCCCCTCTCCCTCTTGCGTGTTTGTTGGTAACGACGGATGACCTATCGATCGGGGCCCCCTTCTCGCATGGGGGATACGCGGGTGACAGCGGGATAGTAAAGGGACAAAAAGGAAAAGGCTGGTTGAGGTTGGGGGGAAGGCGGGTGGGATGAGAAGGTTTCTCTCGTATCGTGCGTATCTCGGGTTTTGGAGGGGCAGGGATATCTCCACATTTACCATCCTGTGATTTATACCCTGGTTGTGTGTTAGTAAGGACCAAGTCACTGGACTTGGGGAGGGTTTGATGTGGGCTTTTGACATGAAGGGACTGCGTCTCGAGCACTCTGGTTGGCCGGCGGTGTTGCGTACCGGATTTGTTTGTTTTGGTGACTGGTGGTGAGGGTTGCATCGTGGGCCCTGGCCAGCATCAGGCACTTGCTGGTGTTTGTGAGATGCCGGTCGTGATTGTGAGTTGTCATGTCTGTGGGCGAGTTCGATGATTGGTAATGTGAGTCCCTCGGTGACCATCTGAGTGACCGGCCGCGTGAGCAGAGGCCGTAAGATATGCTGGGGATGAGGGGGCGGCCGGAGAAAGGGACCATGATGTGAGAGGGGTAGATGCGGATACGGAAACCCGCATTATCTTTCGACTTCTGCCCCATTGGAGTTGTGGATAACTCTTTCGAGACTATTGTCTGGCCCGTCTCATCGCTCCCAGTCTTGAACAGTGACACCGTGGTACTTGTCTCCCAGCCACAAAACTACCTAGGTCGATCGCCGCCTGACCAGTATAGCCCGTCCCCCAATTATTGCATTTTGTGGGACACGCAAGCGTAAATTTCGTAGTTAAAATGACCAGTGAAGACTTGGCAAAGCTCCCAATATACCAAACGTCTGGTCGATAAGCCATGAAAAGAGCCTGGGCTCAGCTGTCCTCGTGGATCCACCGGTTCCGGTCCTGGTATGCCCATCAGACGCTGGAGTGTCATCACAAGGACATCCTCGCAGAGAACCGAGTGAAAGTGGGTTGATCAGCATGAGGCTCTGCGGCCTCTTGTGGGATTGGAGCACCCGCAAAGCCAGTAATATGCCAGTTACAGTTCGTGTAGCGTCCGAGTCAGCTTGCTCCATCTATTGCCATGTTAGCTTCATTTTCTAGATATTCTTAGCTACCGTGATGATCGTTGTGATGGGAAGCCTGTTGAGCCTCACTTGCCGCCGCGCCACGGAGCCGCGTGTGCATCCGGCAGATGCTTGTTTACATGATTTTCACTATTCCTGCTCAGCCTCAATTGGTTACCATTCACGAAGAGATATTTCCCATCGAGATTGAGACGGCAACGTGTACGTCGGGCGAATACCGCCGGATGGAACCATCATGAGCCAGCACTCTATTGTCCGCCAAGATCCGATTGCCGATTTCTCCGTCCGTATACTGGCCATTCAAGGTCAAGTAAGCATTCAAGTATCAAATTGACCCCAGAGTAGGTGGTTGTTCTTGGTCTATCATGGATCACGGTAGGAGTCGTGCCCCACGGCCAGGCGGCTCGTTCCGCTCTGGTGTCCCTGTTGGGCCCGGGTTCGTAAACGATCCTCTCAAATGGTTGACCATGACGTGAAGAGTGGCCGGTAATCAATGGATGTGAGGAGGTGTTTGTTTGAGCTGGCAGAGACAAAACAAGTCAAAATGTTGGAGTTTGGCAGTGGCAAGTCCAGCGTAGCAACCACGGCACAGGGAGACGCAAGCTGACTTTATTGCGCCGCAGACCAATGGGCGTGCAGAAATGGCTTGCCCCAATGGCGGTCGGCCCTCCAACTCTTGAAAGGCACAAACTCCAGTTCAGATTCGAAGAGAGTCAAGACCAGGAAAACAGCGGTGAATCTCAGACATTCAGGCAGCCGTGTGCCGTCCAACATTTCCAACAGTGAATGGGCAGTTGATCCCAATGGCTTTGGATTGTCGGTTCTGGCCTGTCCTGCTGCAAGGGCTTTGGGCAAGGTGTTGGATCTGTTGGAAGCGGCGGGGTGCGAGGACATGATTTCGGTGCAGGCGATGCATGAGGAAAATGCTCAAGCTTCTCTCATGGGAACGGAAATGCGGGCGGTCCAGCGGGTGTGATGTGATCAACCAGGGTCTTGGTGGAGTGGGGTATGGAGGGCGCACTGATCCAGGGTTTCTCCCATAGGGCTGAGATTGAAAATGACGGGCTGCAGGCATCATCGGATGGCCAGTCATCGATCAGTGGGGCTCTTTTTTTTTTTGGGAGCACCTCAAGTAGGTTCCCGTCATCCATCGTGGAAGCGCTGTGCTCTGCTGTGTAAGCGCTCTCGTCGTGTATGAAGCTCACCCGGCGAGACGCTTTGCTCAGGATACAACCGACGCCGGGTTAGGTAGCCATGGGCGTGGAGACCTGAGGGCCAAGCTGTTCAGCTGTTGAAGCATCATGGTGGCGGTGAGCACAGCCGTGGACTGACCTGTCTCCAAGGTGAAGAAGATCTACCGGGCTCGAGATGGGAGCGAGATCACCTGTACCTAATAACCTGGACTCAGATGGCCTATGTAACAGAGGCCATCGCATGGTGACATGTCAAGTTCAACAGGAACTCTTTTTTGGGAACGAGCTTCTCGTAGCTGAGATGAATACACAGGTGCTCTTGCAACAGCGTCACGATGCCTTACCCCTCTGCCCCTCCATGCCCCACTTCCAACGCTCCTCTTTGCTCCTCTTTGCTGCACCACCTCCCGTCGCACCAACAACCTACTGGACGAAGCATCCTCCTACACTACTGTACTATCTCGATTTCACCTACTTTAACCCCAACTGCATGGGTCGAGCACCCAACCCAGCCGCCGACTTCTGTCGTGTCGCACAGTCCAGCCGGGTAATTCCTTCCCTCAAACCGACCCCCGCCGCATCACAGCTTCCTGCCTGACATCAGATCAAGCAACACATGCAGCCACCGAAGCATTGCGAACGCGACACGCTGCAGCAGCTCGCATCTTCTGCCGAGATCGACGTTGACGACTTTGTCTCAAGCTTGCATCGAAGAGGTTAAGCTCCATTGGCACAGCACCACTGCAAGTCGGCGCAGCATGGCAGGGCCACAGGGCTGCCTCCTAGCACCACCCCGTAGCTGACCCGCCTCAGCGGATCGGCAGGAGAAACACCGCATCCATCGACACTTTTTGTTGCGTATGCGACAGTTCCACAACATCCTCGCCTCATACTTCGTGTTACAACACCTTGCCAGCCGAGCCAGTCCATCCAGCTTGTCTGACAAGCAGCAGACAGAGGGCTGTTGATAAGGTGGCGCCAGTTGTAGGGCTCGACACACCTAGCTGAGGGCACACACGCCTAGCCTGCTTTGGACAAGAGAACAAGGGACATCCGTGGCTCGGACTGCTACCCCGACCGAGTTGCTGTTACGTCGTCCGGCCATATGATCACATTAACCCCACTGTCGATGGCCTTTGGGCTTGGGCAGCATCGGCAAACGACGAACGAAAACAAACAAGGGCCAAAATCCAACCTCGTCACGAACAAGCAGTGAGGTACCGAGCGTTGAGAGACACACCCGACAGGGCTCCGATTTACCCTGCCGTCCCCTGCAGCCCTCCACATCTCGAATTGTTCCCTCTTTCAGGCGGCCAGAGAGAGAGAGACAAGAGGTCGGCTGCTGTCTCTACCCTTGCACTTGCATGCAGCCACGCACCGTTGCATGCAGGTTAATCAAGGCGCACCTGCCAGCCCTTTATTTTGTCGTCTGTTGGTCTGACTTCGATACATGTGCTGTACTACACAGTCCCAGTCCCAGTCCACCTGGCACCCAGTACCTTGCAGGAATATTCCGCGCTCCGGGCTTCGGTCAGCTCCCTGTCGCATCGTGCTTTGCTTCTTCTGCTTCCCTTCATCAGGGTGCCGTCATCAAGAGACATGGCGGGCTTGCGGCGATGGACCTTAGGTTCTTCATCCCATGACGGTCTGCACTAGTGCCCTCCTGTTGCTCGCCAGGATTGGCTGTTCTGCATTTGGTAACGGCGCCTTTATGGAGCTGATCCAGCTGAAGCGGTACACAAATGCTGCGTCTAATTACCTTCTAGCGTTCCAAGAGAGTTAGCGTTGGGTGTGTCAGCCTTCACCTGCTTCGGGGCTCTTACTTTTGTTCCAAGTCTCCGCCGCCACATGCCCGAAGCTTCCAGCTTGCCTTGTCCCTGTCGGCGCGATACAACGGCGTGGAGAGCCATGGCGTTCCGTAATCGACCTCGCACACAAAGGGGTGGCCGGCTTGCTCTATAAGACCGCGCCCTCCCGCCGTGCGGTCCAATGACTGCCAGGCCGACCAGTCTTCCCGAGTGTCAGCGGCCCTCGACTCTCCGTGCCCCCCTGCCGTCGCCGAGCCCGGACCTACTTACCTGGTAGTCGTGTCGTCGAGAGAGCACCGGTAGCATCAACGACACAGGAAACGACCACCACAATAGACCCGACTATCCGTTTACTACTTACCGCCCTCATGCCCGCCGTGTTACCCTGGCGGCTTCTGCATAACACTACGCCTCTCAGTCGTGACATTTGAGGCCGCTGTCGGCCCCGCGCTGTGTAAGTCGACATGTCTTTCCCTTTTCGAGCATGCATTCCATTGGTTGCACATTTCCCCCTCCCCAAGCATTGATATCAACAAACCCTGGCGGCCGCCTTACTTCCGTCGGGTAGGTCGCCTCATCATCATATTGCACGCCCGGCTTTATCTCGTTCAATATTTACACTTGCTGGGTTTAAAGCGGATGTAAGCTTCTGGGGGTCTCCAAGAACCACTCGGTGTAGCTCGCGCTGCTCCATCCTTCAAACGGGACTTGGCTCTCCCCCAGACCAGCACCCTGGACAACACAAAACCCAATTTCCGGTGCCACGACCCTTTGCCATGCCTGCCTGATCCCCCTAGCTATAGCGCCGGCCCCTACGGCCACCCACCAAGACCGAACACTTACACTGACTAGGCGCCCCAAAGTAAATCATCGGCGCTGAGCTTCGCCGCAGGCATGCCAACACTCAGGCATCCCGACGTCAACGTTGCTCTTGGGGTCGCAAGTCCCCAGAAACAGGGACCCTCAAGAGCACACATATATCTCGCGCTTGCCGTCATTACTCTTCTTCTTGTTGCCCGGATCGTCAAGCCAAGACGTCTCAAACCATCAGCCCTATTGCCTGCACCTGGAGACTGCCAACGTGCTGAGAAAGTCGACAAGCATCCCCCCCGCTTCTCACCAATAGCAACTTCACCAACATCCCAAAAGGGCAACCGACCTGTCTCTGTTTTGTCTCCCTGGAGCCAATTCAAGGGCGGGAAAGGAGTTGTTCCGTTCACTAGGCTCGGGATTCATCAGCAACATCCTTCCTGTGCTGCAGTGCTTACAGGTCACGGTGCCCAGAGAGCCGTGTTCGGATTTTTGGGGCAGACGCCAGCTATGGATGACAACGAGAATGACCCGCTGAAGGATCGCTTGCGCTCAGGGTCAGCATCACGTGGCGTCAGCACCAATGTTCCCGATGACGCCGATTTTAGATACCAACACGACCCCTCCCCGGCCGGCAGGTACACTGAGCAACATGTAGGAGATAGCAGACCGAGCTACTCCTCCCACTTCTTCCCTTCTAACTTTCCAGAGGGATATGGTAGTGGTGGCTCCGAGGGCATGGAGATAGGACCAATGTCAGGCTACAGCAGCTTTGGCGACCGTGATTGGAGTGCCGCATCTGATCAGCAAGCGGGCTCCTCGAGTGCTGTGTATGGACAGGATCCCAACTTCGGTGCTGAGAGCTTTACTGGGTCCCCTGGCTTTTCTGGCTTCGATCTCAGCACTCCCCGACGCTTTTCGCGCCCACCTCCACCACCACCACTAACACCTCCAACACGTAGCGACAACAGGTTTCCCTTCGAAGACCGTCATATCGGCTATGCAGCATCGATCCCGCCAGAGCTGGACGCCAGCTTCATACACCAGCCCAATCCAGCTTATAGCGGCATGTCAACATCAGACGACGTCTTGAACTCCAGCCCCCAGACCGCAGACCCAATACCGCGCAGAAGATCCTACACGAGGACTGTCCCCATCGGAATTCCTGTTCCTGGAACCACGCCCGCCTACTCTGCTGAGGCAATGGCGTCAGGTACTGCCTTCACCCCCTCGAGCTATCCGCCAACATCGCCTCTTCTGCCTCCTCCTCCACCCGGGCCCGATGCTCCCTCCGAGTACGTATTTGTGGGTGGGCCGGGAGGTCCAGGTGTTGTCTTGTCAGATCAGGAGATCGATCTCCACGGCGAGATCATATCAGTCATGGATCACTCGGGTCATGGGTGGAAAAGGCATACACGCGTCTACGGTGGAGGCGTTTGTCTCGCCTGCCTCGCCGCCGAAGACCAAGGTGGCTTTTATGGCGACACGGTGCCTCTCTCGGATCGGCGATGACGAAATCAAGATCGATGTCATAAACATATGCAGAGGTTAGATTGAGTTGCGGGGCTGCTGAGATGGGTTGCAGTTTGCGCTTCGCGTTTGGTCCCAACGCAGTTCCAGGGTCCAGCTGCATCCCCCATAGGTTGGCAAAAGTTTCCATGTGGGGGTGGTGACGAACTGGGGCTCCCACCATTTCGGTGTTCAGGAGGCTAGGGGAAGAAAAGTATGGTTCGCATTCGAAGCCCGCGCATCACGTCTATACGGAGAGCCGTAAGGCTGAATAGCCGGACGAGCTTGATTCATTGTGCAACGACTAGTCGTCGGCATTGGATCCATCGCAGGGAAGATAATGCACAGGCATTAGGGATGGGTTGGAAAGCTAAGGTTACGCCAGTTATGACATTTCCTCACATGTAAATTCTTTATTTCAACATTCTTTCGTTGTTTCTATTAATGTCTGTTTAATACTTTTGGAAGCATGTACTCTTCAGATGTCAAAGTCGGCGTTTTGAGGCACTTCTCGATTCCCATTTGCTGTTCACTCTCACCGGCTGTCGTCAAGAACAGGGAGTGGTTACACGGCTCGTTGTGGGTCTATGTTTATCATTGACTTGCCTGTTTGGGAATGACAGCGAGTTGATGGCGCTTTTCTACAATTTAGGTTGCATGCTGGGTCATTTGGCATATTCTCCTTGCAATTTTCCTGCATAAAACTCACGACGGTGCCTGCCTTTGGAAGCACTGACAGAAAAAGGAGCGGTGTGATAAACCGGCAGTTTTTAATACCAAGCGCCGATGTATCCTGAGGTGAGCTACCTATCTCTCATAGGGCTGGCTGCTGATTAAAACCAGGTACGACGGTATTGTACCTATGGTTGAACGCAAAGCCGTATTGTGGTTGTGTCACCAAGACATGATTGTTGGGCAAGACGACTTATCAAGATTTTCCATACTGTGGTATGCCGTGCGGCACCAGGGGTGCTCAAGTGTCGTTTACCAGATGTTGTACTTTTCTAATCCTTCGCTGAGACCATCCATCCCTAGTTATATCGGCAGAAGTCAATCAGCGATCCGCCACCCGACCATGCAAAAATATTTGTTCTTTAGCTCCGTCATCATGGAAATGTTAAGACATGGGAGCATCACACGGAAAGGCGGAAGGATTCGGTCATTCTCGATGTAACCCTCCATCTTACCTTGTGTTTCTTCGTCCCGCTCCTCGGCTGTCATTCAATCTCTCGTAGGGCTGACTCTCGGCTTTAGGCTAGCACTGTGACGACCACACGAATCCCGAGGGAGAAGGACTTGGGCGACATTGCAGGGAAAAAGGCGCCATGCAGAGAGTGATCATTTACCTTGGAAATCCTGCGGCAGGCCGGGGAAAACACTCAATCTCACGTCATCTGATCGGGGACCTTGAACTGAGTTGCCAACCTGGCTTTATTATGCAAGTTGCAAAAGATGCTGGTTTGCTGTTGGGGAGCAAGGTCGACCGCAACGTTAGGGCATGCTCTCAAAAACCCGGTGATTTCGGTGTCTATTATGTGTTTTATCACCCATGAGATGTCTCGGGCTTCTCTGGTAGGTAAGCTGTTTATTTCCTGGTCGTTTAGACCTGTGCCGCCGCCGACCGGAAGTCCCAACCAACAGTGGCCCGCCGGAAACCCACCAACCATCTTTTGTGGATGACAGGCGGCCGGGACACAAACGAAACCAGCTGACAAACATGATATGGGAAGGAAGGAAACACAAGATACGGTACTTGATCGGACGGGATGGGGGCTGGTTAGATCGGATTGTCGCTTGGGTTTAGGTCTGCGGCATCGAGTTGTGGCCGGTTGGTGCCGCAGCCACTCATGTTGTGATGATTGTTTGAGTGTCTGGAGATGGGATTATGGGGGCCAAAATAGTACCCCAAGTTATGTACATGCCAACATTCTCTTAATCAAGCACCGAGGTGATCACCGGTATGACAACTGCACACCCCAGTAAATTCACCGGAGGATCTGATAAGACCAGGGAGGTCCTCTGCGCCACTCTACTCAACTCATGTCATGCCACGACATTGCCTCTCAGCTTCACAGACTTGAAGACCCAACAGATGGCTTTTTGGTCAAAATCCCGTATATCACCTTCTGGACAGAGACGTTATGCCAGCCAGAATCCTTCATAATAAATCATATAAGCTCGGAGTAAGTCAGGCATGTGAAAAACTGACATGATCAGCAGGATCCAACTTCCCGCCGCCACTGCCGCCGCCACCTTCATCCGTCTGAACTTTTTCCTTGTTGGGACGTTTGAAGGATCTGAAAATGTCTTGTATGAGAACTTGTCGGTGTATATTTGAATTTCTTAAGGGTAAAAAGCCGTGCTAGTGCTCGTGTCTGCCGATGTGTAAAAACTGGCTCCGTGTTTAATTTTGAATTTGTGGCTTCCCCCGGATGATGGAGGATCGGTGTTGAGAAAAGACATGAATTTCATCTGAATGGCTGGTGAGGACTTTCCCAATCCAGAAGTTGATCCTGTGATCCCGAGGGTTCAGTTGGAATGTTGGAAGGGCCGAGTTTCCTATGTGGTTGACCGAGACGGAGATTGTACCGGTCAGAGTTGAGCGTTCGGTGATGGATATAGAAACTCGGCCCTATGTCAAAGCCCCTCATCTTGGGAAATTCTTCAATGGCAAGATTCACGGCGGCAAATCACCACCAGATGACAGGTTAAATTTCAAAATTCTGCTTCCTTGCCACCAAACAACGCGATCTCGTAAACATTAGCTGATAGCCTTATGTTCCACTCTTTCTGACTGACTAACCCCCCAGACGTTAACACTCCGCCTCCGGTTATCAACAGTCTGGTTCATCCGCCCGTCGGTCCGCCGGTCATGCCTCACCTTTTGCCTCAACTGTACATGATCATGCACAACCCGTGTGTACACCACATCAAGGAAGGATCCGTCATCCGCCATCCGATGTCTCCGGCGTCCCCGAGAGAGTGGGAAGGGTGAGTATCACAGCATGAGAGTTGACATGATGTTAGCGGCAGACGTCAAAGTCATGGAAGAAATTGTTGGTTCTAATAAACTTGTTGGTGAGTGGGAAGATGCTGGCACAAATGCCTCATCACTAGACGAATATGTCAGCAAAAGGATGATGTTGTGCAAGAAACAAATAGTTTGGAATGTACATGAGACGTTGTCCACAAGAGAATGCTACAAGATCAAAACACCGCATGAGATTGATATCAGGACAATGTATTACTGCTCTACGTCCTGTGACTGAATCCAAAACACTGGTATCTCCAAGTTGGCCTGCCATTTCTTCCATCACAGTTGGCATGGTGATAGAACATAAACATTGACCCCTGAGCCAGCCAAGCAAGGGACCAGAACCGGTGTACACGTCAAGAAAACTCATGGACTTTGTTTACTCATCCATCAAAGAACTTGGTATTGTTGTTGTTGTCATTGTCGTCATTGCTGCTGTTGCTGCCGTTGTTGCTGCCGTTGTTGCTGCCGTTATTGCCGTCGTGGTAGTTGTTGCTGTGGTTGTCCTTGTTGTCGAAGATGTGGCTGTTCCTGTTCAACTCGGCGCTCGTCTTTCTTTGTAGGAGATAAAACTTGAACAGAGAAAAAGAGCCGCGAACGGGGACAGAGAGGGTGTTGACAGTGTGGGGCTTATAGGGATACTAGGTTGAGATGGGGTTTGAGGGATAGCCCTGCTGCAGGAAGGGGGACTTGGTCTGGTAGTTGGCGGCAAAGTTGTTCGGGTTTTGGTCAGTAGGGGCGGGGCCGTAGCGGTAGGCCAAGCCGCTGTTGTTGCTGTTACTGTTATTGTTGGTGTTGGTATGGGTGGTGGCCCCATTGAGTTTGCTCTCGCGCGCCTGGATCGGTGCTGAACCATTTGTTTCCTCCACGGGTGCCGGCTCGATAAGCCATTCCTCGGTTTGAGGGAGTTCGCCGGCTGTCTGCAACCCCCTCAGTGCGCTGTCGATTGTGCTTTGAGATCCGGGAGAACCGCGGGGAAATCCGATATGTTCAAGGGCTCCAGGAGCCGAACCGGCTTCGTACTGGATTGTGAGCGCGGTGCCTTCGCTGCCCACAGCTTGGACCTCAAGTGCCTCGAACTGTTGCTTGAGATTTTCCGAGAGAGCTGTGACAGCGACCCCCATATCACCGCCGAGCAAGGGGGGGTTGAATCTGACAATCCAGCTTCCTACATCCAAGTCGAGAAGAATTGGATCCTTCCCGCCGAGGGGGTTGACCCTGTTTTCAGACGGAGGAGGTGCACGGAAGGCCTGGGGAACAGGTCCGGCTGCAATGACCCATTGGCCTTGGCGCATTATGTACGAAGTTGACCACTCATAAGAATCTGTGAGGGGGTTGCTCGGATTCGTGAAGTTGAAGGTTGTGGCGTTGGATTTGGTGTCGCTGAAGACCTGACCAGTGAGATCACTCCCTTCGAGCCACCAACTCACACTCTCTTGCGGCTGGTATTTCGCCGAGCTACCCTTTGGAAGGGTTGCCTGGTCCACAAAGATAGGTTCGTATCTGCCTGTCTGGTTGTTCAAAACTCCCACGATGATATGGATTCCTGTGACAAGGGCTGTAATATCAGGGCTTGGAACTTCATGGTTCAATTCAGGCTTATAATCTTCAATGGCCTCGAAGGTCTGTGATACCGAGAAGAAGAAGGAAATACAGTCTTGATGATCCTGAACGCGTATTTTATCCTCCCTTGCCTGGCCCGTGCCCTTGTTGGCATCAGGCCGCTGCCAAGTCCTCCGATATCTTACAGAGCCAGTGGGCTTCCTTTGATAACCATCATGCCTTCTGATTGTCTGCCTCACTTTGACGACTGGTTCACAACGTGTAGTTACCCCTCCTTGCGGTGGTATCGACAGTGTTGTTGGTGGTGGTTGCGAGTGGTTGGCTTTTGCCGTGTGACAATTCCAAGGACATGCGGGTATGCATAATCAATGTTGCCAATGTGGAGCCAGCCAGCACCATCAGGGCCAGCCGGTGTTGCAGAGGGCACCCAGTATCCTATGCAAGATACACTAGTTAGCAAAGATGCAACCTGATAAGATTAATAGAAGCAACTCAAGATAGGTAAAGTACCTTGTGGGTTTAGATCGTAGGTCTCGCCTTTGTTACATCGCTGCCATCTACCGCCAACGTTGACTTTGACGCCAGGCGAGATCAGAGCGGCGGTCCAGTTGAGAGCATACTGAGCTTTCCAGGAAATATCGGTAACGGGGGCAACACCTTGGGACTGCCACACGACATTGTAAATGGGTGCTCCATTTCCTGTAGCAACCGACTTGGCCACCTGGAATCTCCAGCCATTGGCAGTAATCGCTTGATTGTCAGCCGCCGACTCATACCAGTGAAGTGTGCGGATGTCGGCCATGTTGAAGTTCAAGGATAGGTGAGGTAAATTTGCGTAGGACGGTTCGATATTGGTGTGAAAACTTGAGTGCTAGATAGAGTGCTAGAAACAATGTTTGAGGCTTCTAGTTGAGGATCTGTGTGGTGACAAAAGAGCAATGACGGGGCAGTCTTATATCCTGATATCCGACCTCTCTGGTACTCGATCATGATAGGTAGTGTCCGTAAACGCCATTGAGACTATTCTCTTGTGCAGCGACTCAAGAACTTTGGGATTCAGCCGCAAGCTCTGGTGGCTGGCTGATATGTATTCTCACCAAACAGGAGCCAGAAATCTGGAAAGAGAGCCTCCCAGTACCCCCCATGAGCTATGCGTTTTGATAGATCTGCATAATATCGATTACTCAGACCTGTGTGAGGCAGATTGAGGATATTGTTTCGCTTTGTGCTCTTGGTACCTATGAACGCACAAAGATCAGACTTACTACTTCTTGTAGATTAAAACTCCCGTTGTAGCCAATCCCAACCAAAACAAACGTGAACAGTACTCGGATCTTCGAACGTAGTCGGTATTTGTACTTCCATGCATGGTGACGGATGGTTGGGACGGTTTCGTATTGGCCTGATTATCATTGCTCCAGACCACTCGCATGAGTATTGCAGCGAGCATTATGCGCTCATCAATGTTGGCGGATTGAGGCACCCTATTAGGTTGCTTTCATGAGTGATAAAGAGCGGGGACAGAACATATAGGTGTATGGCGTGACCAAGCCGTATGGTTTAGAATAGTTTCAGAGGTTCGAAACAATGTCATTGTCGTCCCCACCGAACAAGCATGCGGATGATGTGGTCAGCTGTATAACTCAGAGTCCCTGTTGCAGGTAATGTGGCTAAAGTGTACTCGTACGTATGGCGAACGTGATAAGCTCATTAAGAGGCCATGTAGGCGTTGTAAGTGTTGTAGGGCTGGTTCAAAGTTCCCTTGTGACATGACGGTGGCGGTCTTGACTCGATGGCCACAAGAGCGGTGGTGTTCAAGGTAACACAAAACCGCCACTTTACAAGTGCCTGTGAAGCTTATCAGCAGGTCTGCTCATATAGCAAGAGGTCAAACGGCGAGCTCATGAACCGGGACAAGGCGTTGGTTGGGTAAGGTACTCGGACGAAATATTCCGGCCAGGTGGAGTCAGTGGTGTCCTACGGTGTGCAAGGGATTTTCGAGGATACTCGAGGCCAATAAATGATGGCGATATCAGCTAATATGTGTTCGGACGGGTGAATGGTGACGATGCAACAGTTCGATGCCAAGGGTTGTCGTCCACGTCCCTCGCATGCCCCGTTGCCGAAGCTCTCTTGGCGTGTCGTTTAGTGGAGCTCCCCACACTCTTGGCTTCTGGGGCTCCCCAAAAGTGCCTGTTTCATTTCGGAGATGTTTTTCCACGTGAGACATGACCTGATCTGACTTGACTGGCAATTGATTTGCCTGACGGAAAAGAATGAGAGGTTTGGTCGCTTGCGTGCCCTTATCTGGCTCAATTGCTAGCTTCGGTAGTTGCACTTGCTCCATTTCCGCCAATCTCTTTTCTTTTTCTCGCTCTTGTTTGGCACCTGGGCTTGGCTTTATTTGACATGCTGCGCCCAGCCTTTTGACATGTTCCCTTCCATGGTTCTCTGCATTCTAACCACATTCGCATCGATCACTGTAACGACATGTAGGTGACACAACCTGATCCTCGTTGTCTAACTCGGCCGCACTCAATACCAGGTAGATACACAGAAACGACAGACTGAGCCATCTCACCCTGCTCAAGCGCCATAGATGACATAAATCTCACCGGTCGTGTCGCTCGACACATACAAGCGACCCTTGGCATCAAACGTCAGACCGACCGGACGGAAGCAGTTGTTGGGGCAGCCGCCGACATTGCTGTTCTCCATGACCGGAATCTGCGCCGTCGTCGAGCTGACGTCGGCCACTGGATCGCCGTTCCGGAAGTCCACCCTCATGACACGGTACCCATCAGCAGGGTTGCGGTTCCAGCTGCCGTGGAACGCAATGTATGCGGCAGTTCCGTTCGCGGTGAACTTGACATCAAGAGGAGCAGTGTGAGCGTGGAAATGGAGACGGCCTGTCATGCGGTTGGCACAGTCGTTGGCGTTGGGGACAGAGTCGGGCTTGAAGAGGGAGCCCACCACCAGACCGTTGATGCCGACGTTTTGGGGGTCCCATGCCGGGACGCAAGAGGGGTACCCGTAGTTGAGACCCTTGTATCGGTTGGTGGTGGCGTTGAGAACGCCGTGGTAGCTGAGGCGCTCAGCTGGGTTGTTGTTGTGGATGTCACGACCGTTGAGTCGCAGGTCGTCCATCTGGTTCTCGACAGACCAGATGCCGCCGTAGGCAGGGTCCTCGGTCAAGCCGACGATATTGCGGAGACCCCAGCCAAGGACCTCGCCGCCCGTGTTGTAGTTGATGGTTGACTGCGTGCCAGCCGAGATGGAGAAGGTCTTGATCATCGAACGACCAGAGGAAGTCTGAGTGGTCGTGGTATCAATGTTGTTTTGAGAACCACGCGCCACGAGAATGGTGTCTGGGGACCACTTGGAGGTAGCAATGGCTCTGGTCGGGTGAGTGCCCGTGTTGGACATTCCGTTTACAATCTGGCGTCCGGAGCCAACCTGTCCTGTGGCCGGGTCATAGGAGTAGGCGTTCACCGAGGCCAAGTTGGACGTGAAGAGTGTCCTGCCATCAGCAGAAAGAGCAATACCATGGTTGGTCTGTCACCTTCCTTATCAGCTCCACCCTCATATCCATCTTGCTTGCAATGGGGGTGGCTTACGTTGGTACCGCTGAGCTGGGTGTTGGACTGAACACAAACGATGTTGCCCTGATCCTGAAGGACCAAGCGTCTGACTGACTGAGAACCACCCTCAGCGACAAGGAGGTTACCGGCGCTATCGATGGTTATGTGTCTGGGCTGGCGGAGCCCGGTAGCAAGCAAGCTGAACCGGTACCCAGAACCCATACGGGGCTGGAAGCGACTGTTGACGCCCGGGCACGACTGAGCAGCTACTTCAGGGACGAAGAGCGCGGTCAAAGCCGCGACGCTCGCGACGGTGTTGATGATATGGCCCATCTTTACTCTTGTGAGTGTTTCCCTCTCGCTCGTTGTTTTGGTTCTGGATGCCACAACACGACAGTTGGAAGGTATGGAGAAAGGCTCGGCAGCATCCGAGACAAAGTAGGAGGGTGCGGCAGGTCCTCCCTTTCTTATGTCACTCGTTGCTTCTATTCATTTATTCCCATGTTTCTGCTCCCTACTCCCGAGGTCGTACTTAATTACCGGGTTGGTGCCCTTCATCGTCATCGCGTCGCCACGCTTGTCTTGATGGGTATCTATGCCCATTCATGCGGCCGGATCTGTGGTCACTTACCCCACGGAAACTAAAGGACCAGATAGAGAACCAAGGATCGATAAATGGGATTCATCGCAAAGCAACAGAGGGACCCTTCGGAGCGGGGTGCCATCATCCGGTAAGGGCCTTGGCGGCGGGCCCAGACATATTCATCCAAAAAAGCTTAATCTATCCGAAGATCCCCCTCTCCAACCAAAACATCCAGCGCTGCTTCTCATCAACGGACAAGCTTTGGATTTTGCTGGACGCCAAGAAGGTTAAAAGACCCAAGACAACGTGGAAAAACCCCCGTTCATAGTTGCACTTTTAATATGACCGCGTGGTCGACAGGTTACAGGCAGCGTTTGCGTTATATCAGGTGGAGGTAGGGTGTCCGAGTTGAATATGAAGGATTGAGCTAATAGTCCGTTGACTACAAACACCTGTAGTTATTTGAACGGCGATCTTTTGGTCGGCCTTATATATTGACTCCGACATGTGCACCCTGGTCGCAACGATGAGCACAAGCTTGAGTGAAACCTACATCGAGTCAAATGATCCAGCTTATTCGATTCAGATTGGCTTACCACGTACCCGGGTTTGACTTGTGAGTTTGACTTATGAAGTCATGTCTGTCTGAGGCTGAGACAAAGTACGATTTGTGCTACGTGTAGCTGAGCTGCATGCCACGGATGGCTATGTATATGATATAGGCCTCACTACATCACCTATCCTCGGTTTTCCTTTCTTTGTTGGAATGAAAATTCGCTCATGGTATGAGTGCATGGGTAAAATATGAACTCTTTTGGTCGCTAATTTGCAAATAAAACTCCCGAATGATAACCATTCTCCCGCTAGTCGTCCGATGTTTAATACTAGTGTGTCATAGGCCTTCTTCCTCCTGTTGATGACGCTCCTTTTGTTGAATGAAAAGATCTACCTGCACCGTGACCTCCTTCTTGCCCTCCGCTTTTGATTGATTTAGCGGCCGTATCAGGCGAGCCTTCCAGACCAGACTGTCAGAAATCCCTGATGCTTCACTCCCAGACGTCATTTTGGCTTTGTCCAAAATCTCCGGTCTTTTCCTTCCTCCATGCTCTCTTTTGGTGCTGTGAAGGTCTGCAAGCGAGTGGCTCCGGCCTTGAGGAAAGCCACCCGGTAATGGCAACGAGAGAATTCAGGTAATCAGAATGAGAAGTCCTGGGACCCAGACAAACTCCTTGATGGCATCCTCGAGAGCTTCACTGCGCGGTGCGCTTAGAATTCTGTCGGAAGTCCTTATATTTGTTTTGGTGCTGTGTTCAGCTGTTGCTGTTGGGGCTCTTCCGGCTTTATCGGCTGTGGACCATTTTGACGATCCTCCTGGCCGTTGGCTTGAATGTGATGTTGACTTCGCTTTGGGCTTGTGTTTGGGCATTGGGTGGGCCGTGAATACTGTTACTCGGGCTTTGCCAATTCAGGAGATGGAGTTGAGCTGGAACTGCGTCCGGAACCACTGTGTTAGAATTACCCAATTTTCCATATGCATGGCCATGTCGACACCATCGACGATTGGATCAAAAACTTTCTTAAGTCCCATTGCTTGCTAAGGTCGAGGTGGGTGAGAGTAGAGCTACCACTCTCCCCGAACTAGGTTGAAAACTTTAGTAAAAAAATTGTGTTTAATTGGAGGGCTCTTGCGTTGTACCTTCCCCTGACGGATATCTACTTGCATGATGACCGGCTTTCCGCTGTGTTCAAAGGAGAAAGCCGTGTTGTACTCCTGTTTGTTTGCTTTGCTGGGGTCCAGCTCATTGCCGATGAACTCCCACTCCAACGTGCAGTAATCTTGCGGGTCTTTTGGTTTTCCTACAGTCCCTTTGAACACCCGTTGATGAACACGACTGATTAAAGTGGTAGATTGGTGGCCTACACCTACTAGCTCGAAGCCCCATAGCGCCGAAGGTTGGGATGAAGGAGTTTGACTTCTCTTCCCACTGAACAGTCGGTGTGCCAGTCAAAGACTTGGGTCTAAACTGTTGTGTCATCTGAACGGAGTAGTCGGAATCAAGCGGACGAAGACTTGTGTTGGCGTCGTGTGTTCAAGGTTGCGTCCTGGCTCAACGTGACAAAAACAGTTGCGCTCTGAAGCCAATACCCTGGTGGTTGCTTGAAGGTGATGTCCATGTAGACAATCCAAGCAGGCCTTTCGGTAGTATCCAACACTCCCCACTGTGCCTTTTTCCACCGGTATCTGCAGTCGACATCGACCTTCCCAAGGTATCGAAGAACTTTGGGCGTCCTGTGCTCTTTACTTTTGGGTGTTTCCAAACTCATGTTTACAATTGACTTTGGAGGACGGCTGTGTGGTGAATAGGTACCTAGTATGAACTTAACAGTCTGAAGTCCTACCATAGATTCGCGAGTTGCCAAGCGGAAGTACCTCCCGCATCAATGTAAACCTGCCCTGTTCAAAGATGTTTCAGGTTGCTTACCTAATTGAAGCAACCGGAAGACCACTCTCTTTCAGACGCCATTGCAGGATATGGATATCGGTTTTGAAGAGATACATACCACCTGGCCTACCCTGTGGGTAGGATGTCCTTTTGCTTCCACAGGTTTGAGCTATTTGCCTACCGGATTACCCCCTAGCCTGATGATGGACTCCTGTCCAGGCGTTCCTGAGGCAGTCCTGCAGCGCGCCAAGCTAGCAGACTCCATGGTCGCGGAGAAGCCATGGCGGAAAGGTTTTGGCGTATCATGAGGTATTAGATGATTTCTACTGTTGAGGTTTGTACGTCTCCGAGGTTTTTGGCAAGAAAGATAATAAAATATGTAAAAATGCTTTGATCAATCAAACCTCCTTGATTCAGACTCTTGCGAGAATGGCCGAATAGATGCAGGTGTGTCGGTGCACATGCTACCTTAAAGGATGAGGTGCATGTAGCCAACTTAAGCGCTCCACTGGGAGTGAAGTGACAGCTGCGAGATCCTCATCGCTTATTAGGTAAAACGACACCAGCTACCAAGGAAGTTGTTTGAGACCGAGCATCGAATACGGATTCGGCAAGAGGTGTGCGTCTGTGTGTCGTGTATTAGTGTCAGCCGTTGTTGGCAGATTCGAAGGTTCTGTGCGCGAAACCAGTCCCGTGGTTCGGGTCTAGACTCCACTGCTTCCTTTCCCCTGAAAAGAATGGCTCCATATTGCAGATCCGATCCCCCCTGTGGAATCGAACGATCTGCAATACTTTATCTCTAATGTGACCTTCCCCGGACTCTTCTCTCTTAATATATTCTCTTTTATTTTTTTCCTCATGTTTATCGTTACAGGAATGTCACGTACCTAACCTGAAGTCCATTCCCGAACGACATGGACCGATCAGTACAACGCCCTCCTTCGACTGACGGCGGCAACGCAATGGGTCCTCCAATGATCGATTATGGCGACCCGGCCCTTCTATCCCATGACAATGCCGGCCCCCAGCTCCTCGCCGTCGGTTGGTCACTATGGTGCGCGGCGGGGTTATTTCTAGGCACAAGAGTCTACTGCAAGCTCATCGGCAGCCGGCGGCTATGGTGGGATGATCACTTCTTGATCGCATCACAGGTCATCCACCTGGTAGCGACCTGCTTGATGACGATGCTGGTGGCAGATGTGGGCTACGGGAAGCATCCTTGGGACAAACCCGGTGTCAGTCCAATACCTTCCACCAAAGAGCTCCTTCTTATGATACCGCGAGCTACCCTTACCATCACTGCAATGTCCTGGAGTAAAACAGCCTTCGCCATTACCATGCTACGCTTCTCCGAGGGTTGGATGAAGTGGGCCGTATGGTTCATCATCATCAGCATGAACATCGCCTTCGGACTCTCTGCCATGGTCCCGTGGCTCCTTTGCACACCGATCCAGAAGACGTGGGACCTGAGCGTCGAGGGTTCATGCCATTCATTCAACGTCTCACTCGTGCTTGCATATGTGTCCGGGGCATACTCGGCCCTCTGCGATCTTGTGTTAGCCTTGTTGCCGTGGATGATCATTTCGAAGCTGCAAATGCGGACCAAGGAGAAACTAGGCGTGGGCATCGCCATGAGCATGGGAATCATGTCGGTGTTTCTTTCGTTTCTCCCCAGTGCTCCGACGTGCGCTAACCTGTGTCTTACTGCCACAGCGCCGCAATTATGGCCATAGTCAAGACTGTCTCGCTTCAAAATCTCCTCAAGATGGACTCGTTCTATACCGCCCAGCTCAACATCTACGACACTGCGGAAATATCTGTCACCATCATGGCCGCCTCTATCCCTGCGTTGCGCGTGCTTTTCAACGAAGTGCGCACCTCGGTCCGCACAAAGGGCAGACAGTATTACCAGGCTACGACGCCCCAGTATGGTGCAAATCGGACTGGGATCGTCATTACTGTCAAGGCCGAGGGAAACATGGAGGAGGAGCGGCCTGGTTGCGGAGATGATATGAGCGACACAGGGATTTTGGGATCGAGCACCAGCCACGACCCAAAACGCATTTGCCGGGTTGATGAGGTCGAGGTGGTTTCAACATACAGTAATGGGAAAAGAAGCATGAGTGATGAGGAAGGCGGATACGAGATGCAGAAGACTGTTAGGAAAGGGTCGATGCCGGAGTAGTTTAGCGGCCACGCATAATTTTTCTTTCATTTGCAGGTATAGCGTCAAAGTGTTTCTCGGTATGTTTGAGGGTTATCCTCATTACCAGAGCAAGAAAGAAAAGTAAAAGAAAAGCTTCATCCTTGACGTTTTGGAGAAACAAAAGTTGGCCGGGGAGCATTGGAAGTCAGGGGGGTTGCTCGCTAGCGTCAGTCCTTGTTGCTTCCCGGATCTATCTGTAACAATCAAGCGACCTCAAGCAAGTTATCCTGCCTCGCCCACAAAACACAGCCAAGACTTCATTTTCTCTTGTGGCTCACTCAAACTGGAATGTCTGAGCCGGTTGTTGGGAAGTGAAACGAGTGACGTGTTACCGGCGGCAGCAGCAGATGTATTATTAGAAGATGGCCAAGGTTATCACAAGCGAGGACCTCTTTGAGAGAGATGAATACACGAGCAGAAGAGCAGAGCAGTTGGACGAAAGGATTCCTCATCAAGTGTTATTCCAAGCCCAGAATTCCAACCCTTGTCACAAAACCACGCTTTGGTGAGCCAAGTCCAACACAAACGTGCACAGACGTCCAAGCATGGGTGCATGATACTGCGTGCTTTGTCATCCTCATCTCGAGAGAAGGAAAAACCACCCCATTCAGGCAAAAAATACGGGAATAGGAGCGCGAACAGGAGCGCCTCAATCAGCAGGAGAAAGAGCGTTTACTTCTTGAGCTGGTCAGCACACAGATTCACGCCATGAAGTCGAGGGACAGTGGACAATCGAAGAACAACTCGGAAGCTGCCATAAATCCAGTATCTCGTGATAACTCGCTAGCGCCTGACCCCAAAATAGCTCAAAGAAGCCGGCGCAGCGTCAAGATGATCACAAAATTGATCGCAGATTGTATGAGATCATGTGGGACAGTGGACAGTGGTCGCTGACGCGAAAATTGAGGCAAAAGTGGTGAGAAAAGTGAGGATGGTAGAAATCTAACAGAGAGAAAAAACAAGCCACAGAAGTGTGTGATACAAAAGCCCTAAAACCACAGAGAAACCCACGTGTGTGGGCCTGACAGAAATGTGGGAGCAACCACAAATGTGACGTGAGGTCGAAGGTATTGAGGATGATATTCGAGAGACCTGTCGGAGCAATGACAGAAAGAGGGTAGAGGGCTTGAATCACAGAATGGAGGAGTTGGATATGGAAAGATATGGTCTCGAACAATGGAAACTACCAGCGAACATGGCTGACCCAATTTTCGTAGCGGAGCGCCGGTCCCAAATGCCGCAAGTGTGGCCTTGTTTGCTCCTCGGATATCCTGGTCGGGCATGGACCTTCAGAGGCAGAGAATGAAGGAACACAGTCGGATCCACATGAAGGAGGTCTGTGGCAGTCTCCCCAACTGCCGGTACCATACAAGACTGATTCTCCTCACCACCCGGAAAGGCATTTGGATGAATACAGACCTGGCGCGACCGAACCGCAGGTTAGTTTTTGGGCCCTGTAACACAACATACAACAATTTGATGGGAGGCCGCTTGCCATCATCTTCATGTATATAGCTCTCTGGTTGAAAAGCCCTTCTTGCAAGAGACCTCAGTGTCTTGATGGTGTGAAAGTCCGATTACTCGACGCTTCAGTCACCTTTTTCGCCGCCCAAACAACGAAACCTTCGACAAATTCAAGCACGCAAAAATGAACACGATGATTAGATTGGCCTTGGTGCTATTTATTCCACTTGGGCTCGCCATACCTGCCCCTGTCATCCTGCCAAACGGCGATATGCTCCCCAACATGGGCCCAACAGCACGAGGAACTTGCGGAGGCGGAACAGGATTTTGTACCAACGGACGGTGTCTGTGTTCCAACATCTGTGAAGGTATTTGCGATTGGTATGAATGTGGGAGATGTTAGACGAGGCTAGTGCAATGTAAGTCACAACGCTGCTGGCAGATATGAGACTGAGCTTTCGGGTTACTAATCCTTGATATAGAACCCCATGGATGGTGTTGATACTGGCAACATTTACAAGACTTACAGCCAGGCGTCCTGTGGGGATTTCAAAGGTTTCTTTGGTCTATAACAACTTATCTTGATGATATCCGATTCGTACACTGGCCAATACCTATTAAATGCTTGAATATATGCATATTCGTACACCACTTGATTCTACTTGATCCAGATCATACTGGATGAGTAGAGCTATGATCAACTCGGCTTCCCAGCATTATTGCGGATAATCATAGGCGGAGAAACTAATCAGTCCAACGACGCAGTTTCTTGCAGTATCACAAACCATGCCCAAATGAGCTCTGATCTTCTAGAATATTACACAATGAACAGGGGCTTGCATGAATATTTGGCCGAGTGGACTCGTTAATACGCCGAACGTGATTCTGCCTGACAGTCCTTAGATTGAGTTGGGACGACGGAAGATTTCGCGTTCACCAGTCATCCTGGCTTACCCGGCAGCCCCACAGCGGTAGCAAAGACGACTGCATCTGGATGGAAGTCTGCAATCAGATGATTTGATGTTGTACAAACGGGTCTTTTGGCTTCCAACAGTTCATCATGCTTGTCCGCAAACACTCAAGTCCCTCACCTTGACTGGTGCGGCTACCAGTCAAATCTACCGGCTTCTGTGCGTCCCCTGTCTCATGTTTTCAAGAAGCAGACTAACAGACACTCGAAAATGTCACGAAAAAGAGAGCAATATAGCATGTCTTACACACACAGCCAAGACAAGACGTTGAAGAGGCATCAAGCCAAGTCAGAACCTCGGATGCTCCCGGCTGGGCAATCTCCCTCCACTGCCGGAAATCTCTTGTTCTCGACGCCACTGACATCCGCCCAGAGATTCCAACCGCTGATTCCCCTTTCGACGGCAGTTACGGCACCTAAAATGCGTGGTTCTGCGTGGTGTGATCGATCTCGGCTAAAGTGGTACTGTGGTGCCGCTTCTCCCATCTGCAGGTCTGGTGGCATCCATCCCGCTTTTGTTGCTTGTTCACACCCTGCTTCAGGATACTCGAGGCAGACATCGGAGTTGAGGCCAGGATTTACCCGCCGTTAAAGGCCTCTTGATATCAAGGCTTTCTGCGCGGCTGTCAGATCCGAGTGAACTGGTCTGGAGGTTTACAGGATATCTCTGCTGGATAGTAGAGGAGAGTAAGCCTTGTCGGCCCGACAGAACTGGGGGTCAATATGAAGCGGAGATGGGTTAACGAAGGATCAATATGGGAAATCTGACGGCGACGCGTTGGGAGCGTGTGGAGAAGTGGCTATTGTCAGCATTCAGTTGGTGAGGTCGGAAAAGGAGACCCAGGAAGAGCTCCGATCTTATCTCTCTCCTCTGTTTGAGTGCCATATACTTGTCTGTCATCCCCCATCCACCAAAGCAGTCCAGTTCCCAGATACCACCTCTGGAACCGACCGAAAACTCACCTTCCTCACCTCAACACTACCCTCGCTCAGGGCTAGAGTAAGGCCCAAGGCAGCAGCAAGATGGTCGGCGCCAGCAGTGGAAGTGACCACAACCTCATCCATCGCATGGCGGTGGATGACCCCATCCCATGGTACAGGAAACCCAATCTGAGAACAATGTACCTGCTACTCTTTCCCTGCGTTATCGGAATCGAGATGACATCGGGGTTCGACTCTCAAATCATCAACGCGGCGCAACTTCTTCCAGCTTGGAAGGCCTGTAAGCCGGTTCATCGTCAAAGGGCTGAGAGCGAGTGGTTGTGCTGACAGAAAGCAGACTTTGGCAACCCCACTGGTGCATATAATGGTATCCTCGCTTCAGCTCTGCCACTGGGATCAGTGATAGGGCTGCCGTTTATCCCTATTGTGAATGATACGTTTGGAAGGAGGTGGTGCATCATGTTTGGGAGCGTGATCATGATTATCGGGACAATTATCCAGGGATTTGCTTTCAATGGTAAGTTCGATCTTTACTGGCGGTTTTCCCCATTTCTGCTGACGTGGCATAGGACCTATGTACATACTGGCTCGAGGTATCATCGGATTCGGCCTTCCTTACGCCATCGTTGCTGGCTCCTGTCTCATCGGAGAACTCGGATATCCAAAAGAACGACCCATTCTTACCTCGCTGTTCAACGCTTGCTACTTCATCGGAGCTATCGTTGCCGCGGGGTGTACCTTTGGAACGCAACAAATCAACAACGACTGGTCATGGCGCATTCCGAGCTTGTTGCAGATGGCCCCCTCTCTGCTGCAAGTCGCCTTTGTGTTTTTCCTGCCAGAGTCCCCCCGTTACCTCATGTCCAAAGATCGGTTCGAGGAAGCCGAGGCAGTGCTGATCAAGTATCACGCTGAAGGCAATCCAGACTCGGAGTTTGTCAAAGCTGAAATCGCTGAAATTCGCACCACCTTGGAGATTGAACTCGAACACTCGAAACGGTCATGGATGGATCTTGTTGCCACCCCTGGTATGCGTCGCAGGGTTATTATCGGATCGTTGCTCGGCCTCTTCACCCAGCTCTCCGGGAATGTGGTCATCTCGTATTTCTTGGGTGATGTGCTGAAGCTGATCGGGTACACTGATCCCAGCTTCCAGGCCAAGTACAACCTGGGAAACCAGTGCTGGTCCCTGATCTGCGGCGTGAGTGCAGCACTGGTGGTGATGAGATTCCGGCGGCGGACGATGTACTTGACGGGTATCATTTCGATCTTGGCAGTCTATGTGGCTTGGACAGCTTGCACAGCCATCTTCATCGATACCAAGTCTGACGTGGCGGCCAAGATGAGTTTGTTTTGGATTTACGCCTATAGTCCTGCGTACAATCTTTGCTTCAACGCCTTGACTTACAGTAAGCCTCGTTCTCGAGTTCACATGTCAAAACTTAATGCTAACAAAAGGCAGCATATCTGATCGAGATTTTCCCCTACGCAAACCGAGCTCGTGGCATCTCCATCTTCCAGTTCTGGGGTAAGGCCGCTCAGTTCTTCGGAACCAATGTCAACCCGATCGGTAAGTCCTTACTCCGACCAATCAAACATGGCAGAGACTAACCCAACCAAGGCACCCAAGCCATCGGATGGAAATATCTCTTGGTCTACTGCTGCTGGATCTTTGCCGAAGCAATTATGATCTGGTTCCTCTGGCCGGAGACTTCCGGCAGGTCCTTGGAGGAGCTTGCGTTCTGTATGTGCCCCAAAACTCTCAAGTGTGTTGCAGTTCAAATTTCTAACAAATTTGCAACAGTGTTTGAGGACAAGGAGGAGTTCGCCCAGAGAGCGGAAGCTGCGGTTACAAAGACTGTTATGCACCACGACTCAGACAAGCAGAGCCATGTGGCGGAACATGAGAAAGTATGATTACCTATGTTGCCATGTTGATGTTGTGCATGCTTGGGTTGGGTGGATCACTTTCAGGGGTTCAGGGGCTCATGGGCTTGGCGAGGGTCTGGGATGAAGCAATGACGCTGGCCACCAACTGTTTAAATATCTCTTGCTTTCCAGATTAATTTCTTGGTGTTATTAAAAGCTCGAGCAATCGGAACGTTGCTGCGCTCGCAGAGCAGAGCAGTAATGATGTGATTGAGCTTTCCAATTGACATCTGATATAAACTCTGGTGATATTCAGTGCGGTTTGGTAAGCAGTCGACCGATATTGGATCCCTCGATGATGTCTTGGGCCTGATGAAGGGATTCTTCCCTCGTGCACCTCGGCCTCAGTATGAATTACTACCTGTCAGTCACGATACAGGTGCTTGCCTGGAGCTGAAGAATGAGCACTTCATACCTGGGTCTAGACCACCTAGCTTCTAATTTTACGCCTATGCGGACTGAAGATAACCCAACTTACCAGAATGGCTCCAACCAGGCAGTCTACACATATCTACATCAAAGTCATAAACTTACCTGATGGATAGGATTTGATGACAAGTGTAATTGCTAATTCGAGATAGCTGAGCTTGAGAACGACAACACCTAATCAGCAATGCCTGCCAGCAGTCGTGGACACATGCAGTTGACTGTGCCATTAATGGTCTAGGGCTGAACTGCAGAAGTGAAAACAATAGCAGCAAAGTACATGAGTTGAGCTTGGAGGGCAGAAACCCGCCCCTGCCAAGTCCTGCATGAAGCCCTCCACAAGTGCAGCCGCCCCCGCGCAGCTGTGGCTTGCTGGGAGGGTGGGTGGAAAGAGCACGAGGCAGGTCACCCACAGGTCTACCTACCATTGGCTTCACATACAGTGAGACGGAAATGACTGCATCACGGGCCTGGCCCACAACGCCAAAGGGTCGTCCCGCCCCCACGCCTCTTCCGACGGAGGCCTACCCATGCTATATCTAACGTACGGTTTGTGGGTAGTACAGCGCCGCCCTGGTCAATGTCCAATCGTGAAAGTCCGAGTCCTGCTGTCCTTTGATCACCTCGGTTTCTCTTATCTAGAGATATCGAAGAGGCTGCTGGACGTGTTGACAGTTCCACAAGGTCCGCACACCTATCTCTCACTGGTACCTAATTCCCCATTTCCGTCAACTGAGGCCATTGGACCAAGAAGAATAGGAAAGTACATAATCACCTGCCATTTTGGATGCACTCTACCTACAACTATCGAAAGAAGGCTTCGAGTACCTAAGGTAATCCACAACTGAAAGTTGGGCGAATTCCGGATGCTGTTCTTTATGGCGTGTACTCGAGACAAAACCGTCCCACGCTCGTGTGGTTCAGGCACTGTTCTGTGCGCATGACTCACGATCCCAAATCGTCATGGAAATCCGACGAACTGGGCTCAACTGGGCTGTGTCTCGCCTGTTATAGACATGTCTTGGGTCAATTCCAGGTTGTCGGGGCTGGAATGTCTGAAATTGCATCAATACATTCCAGTCACGAATCAGCGTGTAATGAAGTCTCAGACCAGATCGGATCCCGGTTTCCCGGAAAAGCTGAAGACAAGAATCCAAGTCCCTGCGCAAATCCATGCAGAGCAATCAATTTTCTGTCGAATGACGGAGATCACCCGCTCACAGTCTGGCACCACAGTTCGTCACAGTACTATCAATAGCAGCGGTAGCCAAACAGCCAGAATGTAGAAGGTAGCAGTTTTGATAGGTACCTAATCATCTGTTACAACACTGGCAGCGTTCGATATCAAGCAGATTCATATCGTGAATCATGGGCAACAATGCCCGCGATCCACCCACGACCCCCGCATTGCGGTTGAGACTAGCACCAAGATGGACGGAGATACAGTGCTTATTTCGTTCAAGGCGAAGGATGCGGCCCGCAGACTGGACACTAGCAGGCCACCGTTGGCCCTAAGCCCATGTTCAACAGGGGGAACGTTGCCACCAGATTGAGCTGGAGTGATGGCGAGGCGTTCTGTTATCAGATGGGGTTTGGCTTTCTATGACCATCATTGAAGAAGTGGTCGTGATAAGCCCAAGGTGATATTTCATTCCAGAAAAGTTCTGTGCAGGCAGTGTGGGTGAGTGACAGTGATGCATCCCACTCGAAGCGCCTTGGCAACGATTACAGTGCATCTGGACCCCGGATGGCATCAGCGCGAAGTGCGACATGCATCCTCGAATCACAGCAAGTCGAAAATCGCTCAAACAGGTTGGCCGTGGGAATGTGTGATGGCTTGAGCAGAAGCTCCGGCATGGGATTCTCAACATGGAAGGCCGGGCATTAATGCCATTCGACTGGTCCTCCCCTCACTGCCGATCTTCAGTGGACATGTCCGTTTTTTGACAACGGCCGCCAGGAGAAGAGCACGAGGAGCCAAGCATCACGAAACACACCCCGCACACGCATAAACTCCTTCCTGCCTGGACAGTGGCTAGCGCGCTGTTGGGGGTTTATCTCCAACATTCACAAGCTTCGTTCCTTTTCGTCCCATTCGTATCGGCAGCTTCCCGATCAGGGAGGTCGCAGCCAAGTCCGCCAAGCCAGGCCCTGGCGTCCCAGCCAAGTGCCGTTCCGATCTCTCCACGCTCCTTTCTTTTTTCCCACACCCCTGAGCAACTGGTCCCCAACTACCGGTCCTGTTGGACAATCTCGGTATTGACCGCATATGTCATGCATTGGGGACCTGTGGAGGATGTCGTGGATGTCCAACTGCTCAGCACCGCCTTTGGATTGGACAGCCTACCCGCTTATCACGCCCCTTCCCATTTCCCACCCACCCTCCATGGGCCCCAGGGGGCAAATGATGGATCAATCCAGGACGACGAATGACTTGGACCCAAGGGGAAGTTGGCGAGGACTCATTCCAACAGGAAGCTGGAGGAGGCGCACGAATGGGTGGTCAGCCACACAGCTCATGTCGACGGACCAGAGAGGCAAAGCTGAATAAAAGAGTGGTGGTCCTGGAACTGGTACACGCACCCACAGTCCCATGTCCACACACCCATAAGCCCAGCCGGGACCTATCAAGCGAAGTCCTTCTAGTGTGCTTCTCCTCTCTAGTATGGTGGGCTAGAATCCGATCAGGAAGGAAGTCGTCTTCCACTCGCCTTGTTCCCCAATCAGTGTTGCATTGACCCAGATCAAGGCGTGACCACTTGCCAGGTATTCACACCTCCAGCTCGGGGGGGTCCCTATTCGGTCTTGGCCAGTCCACCTTCCCATTGTTGACATGGGCCCGATACTGGACCTAGCTGCCTCCCAGATCCTCCATCCAGCGCGCGACTCCGAGGCCGAACATCGCTCGTCCGGTTCACGGCCAGAGAGAGGATCGGGTAGCATAAAAGGACGACGAGATCCCCCCTCGAACGGTTTTGAAGTTCATCAGCAGCATCAGCATCAGCCCTCAGCTCTTCAACTCATTCTCTGATCTGCCTGTTCCTCTCGGTCCTTCTTCTTGCACCAACTTCAAGATGCGTTTCTCTCTCGCTCTCGCCGCGGCCGGTTTGGCCCAGACTGCCTTTGCGGCTCCTCAACCTTCCCGCGGTTTCGGCTGCGGTGCCCCCGAGCCTTCCGAGGAGCTCCTCCAGGTTTCCCAGCAGTTCGCTGTTGAGGAAGCTCAGGCCCTCGCCGAGTCCTACCGCTCCGGCAACCTCACTGCCCGTGATGTTACCGCCCAGGCCATCTCCGTCAAGGTCTATATCCACGTCGTGGCTGCTTCCACTGCCCTCAGCGGTGGTTACCTCACCGTAAGTGCTAGACTTTCGAGGCCCTGGAAAGGTGTCAGCACCAGGTAGCTAACCAAATCAACAGGACACCATGATCAACAACCAGTTCAGCGTTCTCCAGTCGGCTTTTGCCCCCTATGGCATCTCTTTCACCCTCGCCGGCACTGACAAGACCGTCAACGCCAACTGGGCTGATGACTCCAAGGGTTACGAGATGACCATGAAGCGCGCTCTCCGCAAGGGCACCTACAAGGACCTCAACCTCTACTTCCTCCAGAAGATGGGTGGTAACTTGGGATACTGCTACTTCCCCACCACTGCCTCGCCCGGCTCCACCGCCTACATCCGCGACGGCTGCACCATCCTCTATAGCACCACCCCTGGCGGCAGCTCCACCAACTACAACCTCGGCCACACCGCCACCCACGAGGTTGGTCACTGGTTCGGTCTCTACCACACCTTCCAGGGCGGCTGCACCGGTGCCGGTGACTCCGTCTCCGACACCCCCGCCCAGGCCTCCGCTTCTTCCGGCTGCCCTGTCGGCCGTGACTCCTGCCCCAGCCAGGCCGGTGTTGACCCCATCCACAACTACATGGACTACTCCATCGACTCTTGCTACGAGGAGTTCACCCCCGGCCAGCAGACCAGAATCAACAGCTTCTGGACCAGCTACCGCCAGAACGCTTCCTAAGCGGCTGGTTTCGAGCCGGAGGACCAGGAGAGGGGATGAGGGGGTGACGTTGTGGACGGTATATAGCTAGATGGGAGGGAGTCCGAGAGGGACATGATAGAGATGAGATGAGCTGAGGACATACTTGTACATAGAATGATGCTGATGAAGTAAATAAGATATACACTTGCTTTGCAACTTTGGGATTCTCTTTTGAATGGTTGTGATTGAATGGAATAATATGCTGTGTGACAACTTGGTAAACCTTGATGACAAAGCCGGGGAGAGGAGCCCAAAGACAAAGTTGTATGTGGTCGAAGAATGAATGAAGTATGTCGTCAGAGGTAGGGCATTGGGATTTTGTTGTTGGCAAAGTTTGGGGAAAGCGGTGTTGAGTCTCGGTGTTGGCAGGAACAGTTAACAATGGAAGGGAAGGAGCGAGGAGCAGGCCGCCAACTGGCTGGAGTTTTGTCGGCACCTGACGACGTCTGACGCTGAAGCTGCAGCTCACGAGTTGTCCCACCCACTGGCCAGTTATAAGGGTTGCTTTGGTCTCCTGTTTTCAACAGAACAGCTTGTGGTAGTGCAGCGTCACCAAGCGACGCGTCTCAGACCGAAAGTGTGGTCCTATAAAATGGTCCCTGGGACAGCCACTCCCCTCGACAGGAGAGTCTGTGGGTTCGAGTCTGGGGGGCGACGGTTCAAGTGCCCCTTCGACCCTTAGTGTTAACGCGACGACCACGACAGAACACCGGGGGAGAAGGAATATGTGGAAGGTACCACTTCGGACGGAGGCTTATCATAAGTCCCTGTTAAAGAAAGATGCGGTTTCCGACAGACGGCTTGATAAGCACTCCGGAAGCCCAGATGAGATCCCAACATACCGATGCTGACACGCATCGCTGAGTACCTGGTTCAGTCTAGGACCCGCTAGCTGTTCATTATTTTTTGCCTCTTTTCTATTTATTTTATATATTACCACTATTCCCTTTTATGCCCCACTAGACTTTTCTTTTGACTTCCCACAATACTCCGCACCAAACCCAACCTCCCGCCATTGCTAGACCCAGCATTTATATTTCCGCGAAGATTCCAACCCTGTTGAGGAAGTCCAGTCGTGGCACCTGTATCGACATGGATCACTTTTCGCTGAACAGGAATACGACCGCTCAAACCCTCTCGAATCCAAGACTCATCGCTCCTAACACTAGTCGTCTTGCTCACGACCGACAATCTCTCACGACCGCCAACAGTCGGAATCATGCTCGCTCTCCTCCTGATAGCAGCTCTCCTGACACCGACAGCATTCGACGCCACGACAGGTTGTTTTTCAAACGCCACCTTCGGCATTTGGTTATCCTGTCGTTGTTTCTGTGGTTGCGGCAGCAAACCACGCGTTCCCACCCCATGCCCATGCTCGCACTCTTCACACAACCTTCTGACTACCCGAGTCCACTGGCCATCCAATCTCCCAGCAAGCTCCTGGGTCTCAGGGCAAGAAATCTCTCTTCCGGCGATTATCTTGCTTCCGTTGGATCCATGGTCAGAAGAGTGTCGATTTCGAGCCTTGTATGTAGGACAGTGCTCCCATTGCGTCTGATCTTGAGGAAACTTCCAGTCCACGTGGCCTTGGAGAACAGTAGGCAGCCGAGTTGCCCATCCTTGAGCAGTGAATGGTTCGTCGAGGATCTCCGAGGGTGATAGGCGGACGTTGGTGGCGTGAGGGCATAGAGACGAGTCGTCTCGGTGAGGGCAGATGCAGACCGTTAGGGTGAGTACTTTCATGCACATGTTTTTCTTGTTGTTTGTTTCTTCACGAAATGAGTGTTTTTGGTGTGTATGGAAGTGGAGGTGGTAAAAAGTCAACTATCATATCCCAAACCTACGGCATGGGAAGTGTGAGTAGGTAAGGAATTCTTATGTGTTCTAAGCATGTCGCTGGACAAGAAATAACTCACAAGATATCGATGCGCTGGACGGGTACACCGTGATGGCATCTGACGCTTACCTCGAAACAGCCGAACTGAAAATAGTGTTGGGCGAGTCATTGCTTGATGGAAGTCCGGACTCTGCCATTGTGACTTGCACGTGAATCTGCTCGGCTCGCCCGCTGGACATGTCAATTCTATCCCCCCTCAAGAAATCCTTGAGACGATCAATGTGATGAAGATAGTTGAATCTATAACATCGGACCACAAATCAGGTATCATATACACACGAGGTAGAAAGCCTGGATAGGGGTAATCTGACAATGGTGCCAACGGGCTTCTCTCAACCACCTCATCATCTTTGCGGGGAGGGTCAGAAACCTGCCGGATCTCCGGCTACTTTTGTTTTTTTGCTTGGAAATAACAGTGCATAATAAATTAAAACGATCAATATGAAAGAAGCATGTCTTTCGTTGTAACAATGACACTTGAAAAACAAAGGACTTCTCTCAACGTGTTTAATCAACATTCATTCATAAGTAAGCAAACATCTCGAAGTTTTTAAGGCTTTGAACATAAAGAAAAGAAGGGACACAGTGCTTCCTGATGACTCTAGATAACCCCATAACCCATGCCCCACATGACGCATCTATCGTTACACCCTGTAGAAACAACCCTGATATAACGCCGTTACAGTAAGAAGAAGGGATATGGTAGGTGCCTGTTTTGTTGAAAGTGACTCCTGAAACCCTGAATGCTCGCAGTCCTCTAATCCACTGTTATTCAGTAACCACCCCCCAATGTTTCCCTCGCCCGGCATGCCATTATCTAGCCAAAACACGACAAGACGTCCAACATTTTGATCATTACCGAGCAACCAACACCATATCCTGCGCGACGCCCTGCACCAAGTCCACGACGGCTGGTGTCAGCTTCAGCACCTCCAACGGCCCAAGTGTTCCAGGTCGGACAGTGTCTGTCAATATTGACCGAGCGTCAAGAGCCCACGGTACTAGTGGATATTCCGGAGCGACTATGTAGCTTGGAGGGGAATAGAAGTTTGTCGAGGGTTTGTAAGCGTATGCTAGCATGATGCTGCAAGTTGAGGAGAGTCAGAAGATTGGTTGAACACAGGTGCCTAACTTGAGCAAGAACCTGAAGTTGATATACGTCAAGAGTGAGAATTCCACAATCAAGGAGAGATTAGACTCAGTCATGCTAGAGTAGCAAGATCAAGACTATAAACCCACCTTCAGCCGCACGCGTGAGGATCAGTTTGTAGGGAGGCAGTGCATGAGCAAGCACCCATCACAAGGCAGAAGGTGGGCCCGAGGTTCGCTGATCGGACAGATTTTGGTCCGAAGGGGAGGACAAATCAACAGCCCTATGATATGCAACCATTGCGAGAGTATGAGGTAATTCAGCCCGGTCTGTAGACCGCCAGATCAAGAATGATTCACTTTGATCCCGTGGGCCCAATATAGCCATGGGAGAAGCGCGGCTATGCGGCGGCGTTCTGTGCCCCACCTTCCCGTTGACGGACCGGACCTCTGCCGATCAGACCCATAATCTCGGCTTGAGTGGGGCAAGAACCCTCGGACTTTGCGATCTCAAGACACAGGATCTTCGGCACAGTCCGAGGAGGCTCGGTCAGGAAGAATGCCTGACCACATGATCAACAATCTTTCAGCTGCCATCTGCCAAAAGAAGATGGCAAGTAAAAAGCAAAAGATATGATGTGGACTGACTCTCCCGCCGGGAATTGAACCCGGGTCTCGAGCGTTGTTGGATGACAAGCTCACATACTGACCACTATACTACGGAAGATTCACAGGTGTGATCACCTGTCGTAGCGAATTGCTTGCCGGCTGCTACAAAATCTGTGTTTATGACGAGCCGCCGTTTCTCCACTGACAGTTCGCTCACTTTTAGCACATGCAACTTCAATTCGCGTTACCTCACACCAACCTCCAAACCTCACAGAATAGCGACCTCGAATAGTTCCACCAAAGCGAACACGCGTAACACTTTCAGCATATCAAATCGGCAAAATTAAAGAATTCATCAGCATTGAGAGAAAGGTATGTCGTCCAAATCTCTTCTTATGTACGGTACTGTTCCTAATTTTCACCAGAGCATAACGACCCCGTCAAAACAACCCCGCGTCACCCATTGCCATCCACGACTGGTCCTACCAATTTACTCGGCATCCTCTTGGAGCTCAGCCTCAGCCTCGACCTTGCGACCAAGCTTCTCAGCGAAGCGCTTACCCCAACCGCCACCGAAACCGGGCCAGCCACCGCCGCCGCCACCACCGCCGGGAAGCTTGGAGATGGGACCAGTGGGGTTCATGACGCCACCGTTCGCAGTCCAGTAAGCAGCAGGGTTGAGCGGGCGGCTGGTCTGCTGGTTGATACCGAAGCGGATCCAGGCAAAGAGACCCTCGGAGACGTCCTTGCCAATGAAGGAGTAGCGGACGATCGGGTCGTCACCGTTGGCGCCGGCCTGGAACAAAAAGTCGCGCGTGTTCTGCTGGATGGGCATGCGGTTAGTGTTGTAGGGCGCGTTCCTCTCAGCGGCCGTGATGAGGCCTTGGTCAAAGTAGATTTGACCAATATGGGCAGCACGACCGCCAGTCAGGGTGTTGTTGGCGTGCTTGGTGGCTCCGAGCCAGACGATGGCTGCATCAGAGGTCAGCTTTTTGGTCTCTTGACTTGCTGCAGTTGGAACTGCTTACCGTGGATATGGGTCGCACGACCGTCATAGTGACCTGGGAACATGGTGTCAAAGGAAGCCACACCATGGCTGTCGGTAGGCTGCACGCCGCGAAGGGTTGTGCCCTTGAGGATGGAGGCATCGTTGGGGTCGCCCATGCCGGGGTAGCCTTGGACACCAACATAGATACCCTGCACGATGTCAGTTGGGTTCACCAGCATTCCATCGCGCTTTGCGGCTACTTACGGTGGCGTTGGAGCTCCAGATGTCAACGTAGGCGTTGGGGACGGTCTGGCATGTCTTGTAATCCACAACTTGGATGGCAAGCGTCATCTTGATACCCCTCTCGCCGTTGGTGATGTTCTTGCGGATCTCCTCGCCCTTGACGTCTATCAACCAGTCAATACCCGAGCATCCACGCTATTCAACGACCAAGTCACTCACACAACGGTCCCTCGTCAACGACAGGCATGAGCATGCAAGCTCCATAGTTGGAGAAGAGGGTGGAAAGGTCCATGCCCTCGGTGACCGTCTTGTTGCTCTTGTGGTCGATTCTCGAGACGGAAAGGTAGTCGCGGGGAGTGATCTTGGGCTTCTCGTCAACCTCGTAGCCCAAGGCACGCCTCAACCTCTTGATCTCGGCACCATTGATTTCGACGGTTCGCTGAATGAACTCGGGGCTGTTGAACTCCTTGCTGCAGTGGTCAAGAGACCTCCGCTCGAGTGGAAGAGCGCGGTGGGCGTGGACCGCCTCCTTGTGACCCGGATGGGCCAAGGCCAGAGGGGCCAGCAACAGGGAGGAAAGCAAACTCTTGAGCGCCATGGTGGTTAACGTCAATGTACGTTCTACACGACAACTGCAAGAGAAAGAGGAGATGAGCCCCAGGCCAAGATCCAAGGTCGGCTCAAGCCGAAGATATCTACTTCCAAGAGTGGCGCGTTCCCCTCTCCATCTGCGAGACTGTGACCCGGCTGCATGCCATGGTTTCCTTCAGGCCGGATCGTCGGCTCACTCCGTGGGGCGGGTTCGAGAAAGAGTGATGCGACAATCAATATCCAGGTCGCATCACCAGCATTCAACCACGGCCACTGCCTCCGCAGCGAGTCCACGAGGGCAACATGTATATCACCGGTATAGCTTCATCTACATGAGCATACCCACTCAAGCTTGCCGGAACACAGATACAGCACTCGTGATTGGGCCGAGTAACCAGACTGATAGCCAAGCGAAGCCTGCCGCCAAGCGTTCCCCGGATTTTTAATCTCCGTTCGCGACAGTGTGCTCTCTATGGGGGGACGAATCGGGTCGTCCGGCGAGAATGGGTTGTGTTTAAACGCACGGGTAAATACAATCTAGTGGTCGCCCAAACAACGTTTACTCTACCGCGTGTAACCACAGCATGACGACGCCCATCCGCTTTACCCAGAGATGATTCTAGCCCCAAGCAAGCAAGAACCATTTTTGCATTTATGTTCGGAACCTTTTTCGGCAGTTGTGGTGGTACAACACTACCCTTCGCCACGTCCAATTCGACGAGAGGACCTTTGCCGGCTTCCGGTTGTTGGGTCGCCATGCAAGGTTTTGTCTTCTTCCGGTCTGTTGGTTAGAGCTTGCTTTTGTGCTTCTTTGCAAGAAACAAGCAGCAATATATGCTGGGGTTGGTGCTATACTATTCTTTCTGTGCCGCCCGCTGCGGGTAAAAAAGACTTGTTTCTTGCCAACATCACTGCTGCAAGGTCGGTTGAGCCAGCCGAGCTCCCAAGCCTTGAAATGTTTCTTTTTTTTCATATCGACGTCGTGGCTCACTCTATCTTTGCTGACAGCGGAAATTACCCGCGAGGTGATTCGTCGGCAGTGTTTATCGCCATTGCGTGTTTTCTTTCCAGACAGGGGGTCATGGATAGCTGGCAACGTCACACAGCGCTTATTTAGCGGCAGGCATCCGGCACTCAAAATGTTGGCTTCTTTTATGGAAGGGCCTAGACTAGGTAGATAGTTTGAATCTGAAGGTTGAATGTTTTTATTTATGAATAGTAGCCGGCATAAACAGCAAGAAAGAACAGATGGACCAAGGGCAAACAGGTATGAAAATTGCGAATTATTCAGGTATTATCTATTAATTTGACCTTGGAGCGGTACCAAGGCATTACATTGTCAGTGAGGTATTATGAAAGCCACTAGCGAAAGACACTCTTGAAAACATCCGCAAGCCTATCCGCCCTTGACTTTCTACGCTCAGACTTCTCCATTCTCTCTACGACATTGTCCGGCAATGGAGCAGGCCCAAGAGGCAGCATGTAAATAGTAGCTTGATCCATACTTACGTATACAATCTCATCAGCCGACGCCTCCTCTCTCTGCGCACCAGTCAAAGCAGCCTCTGCCTCACGGTCAAGTAGTGGTGAACCATCGGGAAGCTGATAACGATACCGGACCTGACCGCGCTCACCAACCTGGGCCCAAGTCAACGGTATCAACGGAAGAGAGTACCCATTTCCAGCCCCCCATCCACCACATTGAGCACAAAGTCCGTCCCATAGAAGAAATGGTTTGTAACCCGGTGGTGGAATAGTCTGTTTGTGCTGGCTTCTCTGCATGCGGTAGCATTCTCTATGGCTTAGCACTCCTGCGTAACTGGAAGCCCTGTAGTAAAAGTCACATGGCATCCAATGGATGTCTGGGCGGATGATGACTGAGAGCGCCTCAGAAATTTCAGCTGGGTGATAAAACAGCCCATATGGAGATATCGAAACGTGGTGTGGGCATGAGGGTTTGCCGTCGATGGTCAGAATTTCATCGAGGGTGCAATCGCACCAGGGGTGCTTTGGAACTGTTGGCCAGCACATGATGGGATTATTGATTTGATGAATGAATGGAAAGGGGATGGAGAGCAAGACAAGTCCGCCAGCAACACTTTCCAATTAAATATCCTATCTATCTAGAGCTGGTTACATTCTCATCATTGATGTTCCACGAACAACTGCGCAACCAGTTCATGCGGCGGGCAATCCAAGAGTGCTACCACATGTCTAGAATCTTCCTGATGCTGCAAAATAAAGAAAAAGGTGTTCAGGGGGACAGTGGGTCTGCCTCAACAGCTTCTTTGTTAAGTCGAGTTGTTATCTTACCATTCGGCGCTGACAACAATGCCTTTGTCAAAGCACAGGGAAATAGCCAGGCTCTCCCACCTGGTGACACTCAAACACATCTTGCGCCTGCGGCGGAGAAGAGGCGAACGCATGTATGTGGAGCCCGGTGCCATGAGAAGGGTGAGGACTGAGATCATAGCCGATGATGCCCAAGTCTCGGACATGCATCTCAACCTCCCACACTTATGCAACGCCCGACGGTATGCTCGACCAACGAGTCAAGACCGAGATGCCCGAATCTTGCGGACCGGCGGCCTGGACACCTCGGTCGCAAAGAGCAACGACGTTGGACCAAAACCCCTAGAATATAGAGGATGTCAAACTGTCAAGGGGCAAGCATGCCGGTCCCAGCGAGAAGGGTATGGCTGGGTTCATGGCCATGAAGACGCTGATCGAGCAAAGGATTTGGCACTGGGTGGAGGAGAAGAAAGAGCAGCTGCCTTTCACGTTGAACACCCTGTTGTTGGATAAGGTGATCTGGCCGTGCCTGGACCCAAAGAACCAGGGCATCCTGTCGACGGCGGGGATGGTGCATTGAGTCTGGAGAATGCACACGTGTGCATTCTGAGTATGATGCAACCTCGTAGGTTTTCCTCTCCTGCTGTTGACAAGCAGCTCATCTATGCCTTTTGGGACAGGTACGGCTTTTACCAGATAGGCGAGATGCTGAAGGAGATATTTCCCAGGCACGCCGACAAGATGGCCCAGGTTGAGAACTATGGTGAAGACCATACAGTGGCCGACACGGCTGTTGGCAAGGAGCTGCTGAGCAGACTGAGCCGGAATGGCGAATGGCGCAAGCTGAAAGAGAGTCTGGCGGACAACGCAAAGAGCTGGTTGTAACTGGAGAAGCCTGGTGTTACAGATCACAAGCTTTCATTATCCCGAACTGATTGCTTCTGTCTTGCACCGATAATACACTTCTCTGTAGTCGTAAATCGTAATAAACCGTAAATCGTCAACTGGTTATTCGGATCTGGCGTTTCAGGACGCGGGCGGCTGTGGGTTGTTGCCAACTGTTTTGTACAAATCTCTCAGCTCAAACGCCTCGTGGCCGCCTTCTGGCACTTCCCCAATCACTCTTGCCGGCTGTCCTGCCACAATGGAGAAGCTTGGGATGACCATGTTGGGCGGAATGACAGTTTCGTCCAGCACCCGTACGTAATCTTTGATAATGGCAAACTCGCCCACCACCACTCTCGCTCCGATGTGTACGTGGCTTCCGATCGACGCGGCTTGGATAACAGACGAGGGCCCGACAAAGACGTGGTCACCCATCCGTAGGGGCATGTATGTGAAAGCACTGCGTAGAAGGGACAAGTTAGAGATTTATAGTGTAGCAAGCTATATGGTGGCACAGTACCCCTTATAGAATCGGCCTGGCGGGCGTAAACACGAGGCTCGGCTGAGGAAACAATAGCGGCCAATTGCTACAGCCGTGTTGTTCGGTGTTCCGCTGCTGCTGCTGCTGGAGGAGGATTGGATCGATCGGACCAGGTCGCCACGGATCATGACTTCGGGCTGGATGACTGTCTTTCCACCGAGCATAATGTTTTGGGTACCGACGAGGGTAGCTTTGCGAGCGACCTTGTTGCCCGTGTCCTACGCAATGTGAGTCTAGATTCCTCATCCCGATGCTCCGAGGTCATTGACATACGGTCTCAATGTATTCTCCTCTCGGCGGACGGCGCGACATGTTGGCTGCTGCTGGAGGTGTATCTTAGTATTTGACAGGAATGTTGATGTTTGGGTTCCAGGTTTTGGGATTTGGCGGTGTTCCGTCAAGGTACCTGCGTGGGGTCGCTACAGTGGCTTGGCGGAAGCTCTGGCCCCTTGTTTCAGCTGTGAACCCTGCAGGCAGTGGGTGATGGTGGGGTCATGTACTGGGCGCTTGTCCTCTGGCAGGTCCATCCCCCAAAAGTGCCGTTTGACACTTGCTTCACCTCTTCTCTAATCGTCGACCCGAGCCATAGCTATCTTCAACAGCAAAGCCACGCGAGTTAATACACCCCCTAGCTACTTCGTCCGCCGAAAGTCGCCCGGTGTGAACTCATTCCAACAGCCAGCGCATCACTTACGACAGGATGGCCCCAAATAAAACAAACATGACCAATTGGCTTTCAGCGACGAGCCCCTTGAATCCTTTCTCATGCACGATGGGGGCCAAGCCGCCAGCTTCACACTTAGATCCATTCCCTAAATAGAGACGACATGTGCCTGGAATGAGAGTCTCTTGCAACATATTCTCTCCTCAGTTTCTGACGATATCCAGTATGCCGCCTCCTTCATCAGAAAGCGAAGATGACACCAGCCAACATGTCTCCAGTAGCAAGGGACAGTCTGGCCCGACAGTCATGTATGCTGCAGCGCCAGATACACCAGGAATACCATCAGACAACTCCCCATCCATCTCTGATCTCTTTCGCGAGATGCAAGAGACCAACCGGCTTCTCAAGCTCATGTTGGCCGCTCACAAGCCGGATGTGCCCGCATCGCCGGTTTCTCAACTGTCAAGAGAGACCACCTCCAACAGTGACCCGGATCTGGTCAAGATGAAAGTTCGAGAGTTGGTCCGTGACATTGCGAACCAGTCATTCAGTCCCGCGGACCCCTCGAACATCAAGAGATTCATTCGCAGCTTCATCGAGGAACGCATCTCACACAAGCCAAGGGAAGGCCACCAAGGAGAGTATGGCCCCGGTGCATACGTCCCCATTTTTGTATCATTGCGAGACAACCACTCCGGGCCGCTCGCAGAGATATACTGGAACTGGGAAAGACCGAACAAGTTGGATCCCATTCACCGAGTCCTCATGGACGCATCTCAGGTCTCTAATGTCACCAAGCAATGGGGTTCAAGGTTTGATCTCGATGCTTTGACCTTTTCTCACTCTCGTGAGACAGGATGGATCATCGGCAAGAGTCCTGCCCTAGAGGGAGCCATCATTGGATGTCCACTGTTTTACTCTGGCCAAGGGCCAGCACAGAAGCTGGTGACGGCGAGGTCCGTCTTTGACAAGGACTGGAAGCCCATCGCCTCAGCAATGGCAGCCCCTGATCACTTGACCAGCCCCGGCTCGCTGTGGCATTGCACTGCTCCTTTGCTCGACGGCGGTTTGATGGCTCTTGACCGCCTCGCACTCATAACCGCTGTGGTGTTGAACAAACCCAACACCGAGACCGGCATCGCCCACCGCTTTCTTCACGAGTTTTGTGCCGGATGGAAACCTCTTTACCTACGTGGCAATCGCATGAATTACACCGGGTGGTCAGGAAACTCGGACACCACTTACCAACACACCATCCGCTGTTTCTCCCCCGCCAGCAGGTCTGATAAGGTCAATTTTGGCTTGAGGCCTCATGCGAAATGTGTCAGACAATCCGGCCAGTTCCCCTCTCACCTTGCAAGCTCATCCTCTCCCTTCACCGAACGGAGAATGAGTCTTCTGTGCCACTGGGACTACACTTATCCCCCCCATGGGTTCCGTATTGTTGCCTTGACCGATGCTATGACCATGAAACAAGATGGTGATATCAATGTGTCAAATGACTTGTTTACCGACTGGGGAGATAGACACTTTGCTGTTGAGGGGCTGAATGCTGGCTATCATTTACTCCAAAGCAGCATCCACCGTCTGCTCATGTTTTGGGAAACCGAGTGGGGCCACTGTTTGGACGCATTGGAGAGCAACGTCAACACTTCTGTCAGTATATCTCGGCCATGGTCGTCTCATCATGGCACACACATTACTAACATGTCAACTCATAGCTCCTCGACATTCTCGACGATGAAACCAGCTCCCGCCTCATGTTTGACACTTCCTTTGAACGCTCCAGAGTGTACTTCAAGACACTGCAGATGCTTCGCATCTTCGCCGACGCTATTCGGGAAACTGGCCGCGATTTGCAAGAGATGGACCCCGAGAAGCTGATCCAAGGGGGTTTCCGGCGCGCTGGACACGATGTCCAGGCTTTCTTGAAACAGGACCCGCTCAAGGACAAGGCGCTCTGGAACAACTGGAAGATTTTGTCCGACTTTCAGCAGCAAACTGAAGAAAAGCTGTTGCGAAGAATTGCTGAAAAGACGGAGGAGATTACCAGTTTGAGAGACGGGGTGAGTGGTGGTGATTGGACCAACTTGGTAGACGAACCTGTGCTAACGGTGCTGCAGCTGTTCAACGCAACTTCTCTCCGGGAAGCCTCGAGGGCGACTACAATGAACCGATATGTCATTGTTTTCACCATCATGACTGTTTTGTACCTACCCCCTAGCTTCACCTCTGTAAGTACCCCTCCATGCCAAGCTCTCGCTCAGCAGCTTGCTGACATGACATAGGCCCTGTTTGGCACCCCACTCTTCGAAGCTGAGTCTCAAGAGGAAACCGTGGAGCGATTCAAGACATCAACCATCATCGTGTGCGTCATCACCTATGTTCTCGCCATTTCCCTCATCTGGCTAGCCGACAAATGGGACATTGCCGGTGTTGTGTACCATGACCTACGCACACTGTGGCGGGGCACCACGGACCGGCTGAGACGCAGGGGACCTGATGGGTGGAGCTTGAGGTCAAAATCACGAAACTCGAGTTCTGATGCGTTGGTGGAAGGCAAGCAAGCTGTGTAGCCTCTGTCTAAGTGGTGCTGTACTTGGCCCAGACCTTCTCATCGTACTCGTCCATCCACTTGACATACTCTGGCCCCGCGGCAGCCCACCCCTTAATCCCACCCCCCAGAGCAAGACTCTGCATCTCGGTGTCGTTTTGGGACGAGATATAGTCCGCCAGCCAACTGGCTGCTCTGCTCCCTCTACCTGTCGATGAGCCTGTCCATAGCGTTCAGCAATCTGGGGGGCCATTTCAAAAACAGAGCGACCTCGTGAAGGCTTACCACAATAAAAGATGACCTTTTTGAGCCCGGCAGCCTTGAGGGTGGAGTACACCGTTGGCAGAGTCGGATAGAGGCTTTGAGCAGGGAGGTTGATGGAGCCGCGGATTGTACCGCCCTTGTTTATCTCAGCGTCGTGATCTCATGCGGCGAAAAAGGATGCAAATGGGAAACACCTACCTCAAAGTCGTTTCTTCTCAGGTCAACCAGCACGGTATCTTTTCTCCTGTTGGCGAGAATGGACAGGACCTCGTCACGGGGGATGAAGACGGTTTGAGAAGAGGGGGCGGGATAGGCGGCGTGCCAGGGCGCTGGGACAGGAGTGTCTGTGGACATTTTGCGGAGGGAGTAGGTGTGCAATTGGTGAGGTCGGATTGTCCTGGATTTTGGAAAGCTGCGTACCGAACGAAGAGATGTTGATATGAGGAATCTGTTCATTGCAATCGTTGCAAGAGTTGACGAGAGAACCTCGTCCGGCAATGATGCCGGATCATGCATGGTGGGGCAATGGGGAGAAGGAATGTCACTGGCGACTTGTGATTGGTTGGGAACGAACAAACTCCCCGAACCCGCCTCTTGACAGTGCTGCCTGGTCCATAACAAGGGGGTCGAAAGGGGGTCCAATAACAGGTTCAAAATACGGGTCACGAAAGGTGTCACAGATGATTGTCATGATGCACAGGTAACAAACGTCAAAAACTTTATGGGATTATACTTTCACAATTATGTAGGCAAGGTAAGCACTCAACGGCCACGGAAAAGACAAGACATGCCCCTCCTCATCAGCCCCTGATTTCAAGGCCTAGAAGGCATCCCCCTCCCCCACCGTCCCAAAACCTCCCCAATCTCCCCCTCCCTCCTCCGAATCCTCTCATTCTCCCTATCCACCAGCTCCAGCAGCCTCAGCGTCAAGCTCTCCCAATACCACAAGCTCCCCTCCAGCCCCCTCAGCGTCCTGATCCTCCTAAGCGAAGTATCAAACGCCTTCCCTCTCGCCAACCACTCCTTTGGGTCCAAACCCAAAAGCGTGTTCCACAGAAACGTCGCAGCGGCGTACCGCTCGCAGATGGCGTCCCCAAAGCGTTTAAGCTCAACAGACAGGGCTTGGTTGGCAGGAACGAGGTCAGCGCGGATGAGGGCTTTGGCTGCTAGCAACCAGCCTTCGTGCATGGTGGCGAGACGGGCTTTGCAGTCCCGCAGCCGCTCGATGGCGTCGTCGAGGGGGATGAGGTTGTCGCCGCTCCGGACGAGGGGGTTGGAGGGTGATTCTTGGAATTCGGGGATGGGTGGTAACCTGCTGGGGTGTCCTTGCCGGGAGGTTGCCTCGCGGAGTTGGGATTGGGTGGTGGAAAAGACGCGGATTTCCTCTTCTTGGATGGGGCGGAGGGATGAAGAGGAGCGGCGGTTGTTATTGGTGCTGCTGCTGCCCCGAGTTGCGGGGGGCCGCCGTGTGTGAACCTGGCTGGCGGATTCGCTCGGGGTGATGGAGCAGGGCCGGGATGCTACGAGGTCCAACCAGTCTATATCATCGTTATTATTTGGCTCCATTTTGAAGAGTGGATGGATGAAAAGCTTACCAATGGTGAGGATGACGTGTTGAATGTTGTTGTTAGTGCTTTCTGCCTCCGTCTTACTTGTTGTGAGAGAAAGGCTTTTGTGAGGATGAAGGGAATCTAAGAGAAGATGCCAATGGGAGCAAAAGCCCGTCTTTAATGCTTACAGCTTGAGGGTCAGAAACCTATTCTTGTCCCAACAAAGGCATTGTCGACTTTTCCTTGTTCTTGCCACAAGACGGTCTAAGCGGCACGCAAAGGGAAGCAAGGAACAGCCCGGCAGTCCACTTCTTTGTGCTCCTGCCCTATGTTAAGTCCCCCACTTCCAGTTATGTGTGAGATTAAACTTTAAGTGATGCACTTGACTGCCGAATTATAAGCAAGGTAAATAACATCATCTCTCATGGTCATTCGTTGAGCAGTCTGACGTCCGAGAGTTGCCTACACCGAACTATTACATTTCCAGGGTACAGCAATCCTGTCTCAACCCCGTCTCTCTTGACTAATGTGCGAATCTAAAGTCCAGTCTCTTGCTTCCCTTGTCCGTCGTGGTAGCCAAGTAATTTCGCCGCTCCTCTTGGCTCATCCTGTCCCAGGTTTCGTCTCGCTTCTTGTTTCTCCATACGTAATAAGCCTTGACCAGCAGGTAATTGACAATATTCATGCTTGCAATGCCAATCAGGGCCCTGTTACCACGTCGGTATTCCGGTCGGTCGTCTCGTCGGTAAATGTTGGAGGATATGATACTGTTGGTTTGGACTGCCATGTTGTAAAGCGCAGCAGAGACGGTACGTGTGCGCACGGTATTGCTATTTCTGCTGCACCATCCCACTTGCATCGCGTGAGTGGAAGGATAGGACAGCAATACCGTGACGACGGCGTATGCCGCCCATCTTGATGCGTCGGCTGGTAGCAGATAGAGGGCTACAACACATGGCAGAAGCCACACTTGCATCACCACTCCCATGAAGGCCCTTTGGTTCAGCTTCTCGGACAGATATGTGATGAGGAGCATCTGGTTACGTTAGCCGTTGCCTGAGTATTAGAGGGCATTTGTGTGGTAACGAACACTGATGGTGCAGGTGATTTGGCAAGGGATGCTGAGCAGGTTGGAGTCAAACGTATCGAAACCCAACTGCCGGAGCGTCAAAGTCAAGTATTGATCCGGTGGGCCGGCAGGCATGGAGAAAGTAAGGCCGATGAGGTAGATTGGCCATAAGTCAAAGTCACAAAGAGATTCCCTGGAGTCAAAATCAGTCAGTCATGGTACCCCCGGTTACAAACAAGCGAGGGACAGCAAGCGACGTACCAAAGTAGCTTGAAAGTGATGGCTTGCCGGTTATGCATGTCACTCTTGGAAGGATCGTCCCTCAGGATACGATTGACCATGATTTTCTCTTCATGTTCCGTGAACCATCCCTTCTTGCGCCAGGGAGCTTTGGTCTGCGTTGGTGAAGGTACCATCTGGAAGTAGGACCAAATACCGATCACCAGTGTCAGAATGCCCTCCAGGAGGAATAGCCACCGCCACCCTTCATATCCATGATATCCTCTCAGTCTCAGGAGTCCGTATGCCAATAGGGGGGATATGACATCTGTTAATCGATTTGCCATCCAAAACAGCGCCAGGCGGAAAGGAAGTTCTGTGCCTTTGAAGAAGTAGGACATGTACTGATAGACGGTGGTCAGTACCTATCATGACGGACCCAGAACCGGAAGAGTGGGAGACAAACCAAGATCACATCGGGAATAAAGCCGCCTTGGAGCAATCCAATCAATGCTCTCGTTGCCAAAAAGGATGATCGTCCTTTGAGCCAAAATTGTGCCGCACTCACGATACTCCAGAGAACCATCTGAGCTGGAATCCATCGATCAGGACCAATCTTCTTACTGATCAGTTGCGAAGGCAACTCGGCCAACAGGAAACTGATTCGGAACACAGTCTGGCCCAAGTTGTAGTCATTGGTGTCCAACCCCAGGTCGTCCAGGAAGTTGTCCGTGTTGGCTTGTGAGATATTGCTCCTGTCCAAATCCAAGGCGAAAAAGGCAACGCAACTCCACGCGGTGACCTTCCAATCTATCTTTCTGATCAACGGAATCTCCTCTGCCCAAGTCCACTTGAAGGAGGGATCAAAGCGATGACGATTCTCATAGCGCTCGGTCGGCTGGAAATACGGGGCGAGTTCGGGGTTGTCGAAGATAGAAGGCTGGGTGGCAATATCTTCGGGGCGGCGGCTCTCACTTTTCTTCCAGGACCAGAACGAGGCGAGGTTGGTTGTGGGCTTTTGAGAGGCGCGGAACTCGGCCTCTTGGTCAAGAATGCGTTGACGGATAGCCTCTGGCGATTCCTTTTCTTTTTCGTGGGTTGATGACCTGGACGACTTGGAGGCCGTTTCGATGGACGAGGCGAGTGCGGTCGAGGACTGAATCTTGTCCTTGGTGTCTGAGTCTCCGCTGGGTGCCATGATGGAGAGAAGCAACAAGGTTGAAAATGAAGCCCTCTGACGGTGTATCCATAGAGTATCGCTGATGTGCATCTGGAGCGGTTGTGTAACTTTTAAACATCTCCATATTTGATATTACTGCCGTGGCCGTGGAAAATCCGGCCTCCATGTGTCACTCCTCGGATGCATCTCGAAGCAGGTGTGAAGGTGCCGGTGAATCCAGAACGATAATGTCAAATGGCCAAGATCTTCCGCCATTGTATTCATCTGGACTCCGGTTGGGTGACTGTCTGTGATACCACCCTTGGCTGATGGCGACAACGTCAATGTTGATGGCAAATGTAGGGGACCAGACCTCGATATGTTCCCGCTGGCAACCACCAAACCGTGGGGGGCTGCCGAGTCGGTACCGTACATGCGGATTGATAATCCTGTTGATGCTGGTCCACGGAGATGGTGTTCTTGATATTGGGGGAGGCTACACGAGGGTGTTGGTCCCAAATGCTCGGGTGTCGTATAGGCAGCCTTCAACGGCCCTGTTTGGAGATGGCGCCATTGCCCGTGGCAATTTCGAGCTGGTGTTGGATGCAGTTGATGTTGAGCTCAAATCTGCGGGGTTGGGTTGTGTTGAGTGCATGCAGGTATTGTGAGATGGCCTGGGGATATGGCGTGTTCAACCTGGAGCTTCACTCTGCTGCTATCTCCTGCTGGAAGGGCACAACTGTTGTCGAGCAGTTGGTTAGTCTTGATCATGGCGAAATGTTTTGCTGTGTTACTTCCCTTCATCAGCAGCTGGCGGGAGGAATAATGAGGAGCAGTGGTCTTACCAGGACGATTGAGGGCCGTTTGTGAATTGGATGTATCAAGGGTATCTGCCAATCCTTGCCAAGACTCTCCCACGAATGACAATAGCAGCATTTGTCTTGCATCTTCCATTGGATTTGGTCCGTTTGCCGGTCGTGATTGGCCGGTGAGTACTTTATTGGTGATCCTTATTGGGCTTCTGCCTTTTTGATACCCCCAGCCCTTAACGCAGCTTCCTGCTCTTGTCTCACACGGGCGTCGCAAACCCCCGGAAACAGGCAGTCACAGCCAATCTCCTCGCCCCTCCTGACACTCCTCATGGTTATTGAATACCTCCCTTCCCTTTTTATCGTGATTCCATCCACCGCATCCGTTTTTCTAGGTCGAATCCCATGCGTATAGCCATACCTCGAAGCCCCCCTCATGACAAGAAGTGACCTCGCCGGCAGCATAAGCTCCCAAGCCGGGTGTACAACGACTCCTTCAGCTTTGTCGAGTATCTCCCCCCCTACTTTCCCATTCACATTACCATCTGAAGACTCCTGCAGTGACCTCTTGGGCAGCCTCAACTTCCTCGCCTCGTTCTCCCCGCTCATCCTGAAAATCATCGGCACCCCACTCCCAAAGCTCAGGCTGTACAGCGCCTCCCCGAACATGCTGTGGGTATCCACGTGTGGCGGGATGCCGGCGCCTGGAGGGTAGTATTGCACGGTGAACTGGTCCGGCTTTCGTCCTGCTTCCTTCCCATCAGTGTCGACCGGTAGCCTGTCGAGAAAGTTTGTGATATAAGCTGGGACAGGGCTGTGCTTTGACTCGTCGATTCCAAAGGTGGTGTAATCGAAGTGGTGACCGAAATGTTGGCTTATTCGTCTTTTTGAATCGGCCGGGCTTAGGGGGGAGATGGCATGGAAGGCAGAGATCATCTCTTGTTCTTCGGCTGGGGAGATGAATTCGTGGACGAGGGTGAGTCCTATTGCGGGCCATTCATGACGGATGTTCCCGGATGTGGAGGCGGTGATGACTGGTGTGGGTGGGGGGATGAGATGTGGTTGAGTCCCAGATGGGGAGGGTGCTTGACTGATCATCTTGAGGCAGTTTTTGGATTATGAATATGCGAACCTGAACAGTGAGTGACATGTCATGATATGTGCTGTGGGGCAGTGCGCCCAAAATTTGTGAAGTGCACCAATGGCCTTCGTTATGTAAGCCAACAAAACAAACAGATGAGTGGGCAAGGGTTAGGGTCTGACCGCCTCTTTCTCAGACCGATGACAATTCTGAATGGCGTCTCCCATTACCACTGTTTCCAGTGGACTATTACCTAAGGTACCTTGTGCAGCACACGCGGCCACCCCCGGTGGACGTCTAAACCGAGGTAGCAAGTGCGTTAAGTGGCATTGAACTCATCGCTCGGATGCAAGGTGCTCTTTGTGGTGTTTCCGTGCTTCAAACTTTAAAGAGATGCTGGTGATCATGCAAAAGCTGGTTGCCCCAACTGTTGTGACTTTTCCAGGTAAGCTTTTTCTCAACTGGTGCTGCCTCCTTGTGATGGCTTGAGTGTGCTCTCCAGTTCCTCACTATAAAACCTCCCTTTTACACCAGGTAACCTTCTGCATTTGCTTTTTCTTTTCTCTTCTTCTCAAGCAAGTTTCAGTCACACAATCCAATTAACAGACAACCATTGCACCTTTCTTCTACCATGAAGCTCCTCGACCATGCGAGCATCAGTTCTATGTCAAAGAGCCCCGACTCCCTGAAGGATCAACTTATGTTCCTCAGTACCGAACTTGCCACTGTTAACTGGATCGAAGACCTGATCAGCCGCAATGGATCTCACTGTATCAAGTCCAGACAGCGCGACCTATCATTTCCGCCCGAACTCTGGTCGTGATTTTGGACGAGGCACAGGCGGCAGCTCTCCGGGATCCGAAGCATTGTTTCGTCAAGATTCAGTCCATCAACGCTGTAGTCTCCGACAACGTGAACACAACGGTTGCCCGTTGCGTCGGCCAAAAGTTCGAACTATCATATGAGCCGTACCCTATTCCCGACTTCTACAATAACGGAAAGGTTCTCGCTGGAAGGCTTCCTAATCCTCAAAGTGTTGGTGATTTTGAGTGGTATTTACAATGCGCCACAGCGGAAAGGGCAGCTCAGATCAACACACAAGAGGTCAAGGAAGACGACTGGGATAAGAATTCTGGTTTACCCTACGCCTCCACCACCAGGATTCCTACACTTGTTGAGCTTCCAGATCCAATTTTTGATGTCAGCATCAGCCCCAGCTCAACTTCTGCCCCATCGGGTCTGTACTTCGACCTCACCGTACCTGATGTCATTTCGTGGGTGGATAATGGGAACTGCCGGGTATGTGGTGGAGGACGGTTTATATGCCCCGGTGGTCGATGCCCGGGTCTGGCGAGACATGTTTGGTATTTTGAGAGGGTAAGGTGCGGCTATCGGGCTTCATGCCCGCTTTGTATTGCGAGGGACATTTTCTCAGACACGATGGAGGACGCCAGATCTCAAGAGCGTGACGATGACGAATACCCAGAATGGGAGGAGGAGTTGGAAAAGAGGATTGAAGAGCGGATGAAGACTCTCGGATACTGGCAAAGCCGGTTAAGAAGGAGGTAGCTACCTACTCAGTAATAGCTGAGATGTGGGTATGGGATTTTGCTTTTGGTTTTTGGACTTGTCTATACAGGCCGTGATCGAGCCACTGTGGCTTTACGTGGTATACCAGATATCGATTGGGGAATATAAATACCTGGTAGGAATAGTGACTCTCCTGAAGCTTCTTTATACGTCCTCCATGTATCCATCCCAAACTTCCTGATACCACCTCCTCCCAACATCCTGATGACTCCTAATCTTCGTCCTTAGCTGGCTCTCCCCCCACGTTTCATATTTTCCCCTCAAAAAGGGCGACTCAACGTCTTGTGCTGCGATCGCTGCAGGCTTGCCCTTTGCGTCCCATCCTTCAAAGTGATGTCTCAATGTCTCTGTCGCCTCCGTCCTGGTCAGGCTCCCTCTGATCCCCTGAAAGAATGCGGCGCTGTATCTATCTTCTCTCAGCCCGTCCAGAATGACACAATGAACTGTGGCTTTGCATACACCGTGCGTGACTACTTCGAAGGCCTGGCCAATGTTCACCACGAGGCTTCCCTCGATCGGTGCGACGTCGATACAGTCGCCGTTGTTGTTCAAGACTTGAAGGCGTTTTACATCTGGCCCAGAGGCTTGGAGAAGGAACGTGAACCAACCTGAGGAATCTTTGTGGGGGCCTACACCTTGGGTTTTGGTATCCCTGGTTGAAGTAACCGGGGGGTATCTGATGATTTTGAAACGGTTAAAGTTTGAGAGGAAGTGATCAAAGCTATCGGGCGAGAGATTGAGAGCTTCAGCAACCAATGACAGAAAGGTTATGGATAAGTCTGAGAGAGAGGATATGTACGAGGTTATGGCTCCTCTAATTTTGGATGAGACTCTGGGCCACTTTGAAGTCTTGTTACTAAGGTACAATGAAGATTTCACCTGGCAGACTACGTACCTGGTTAGGGCCCTGAAGTCGTTGGAATAATGGACCCTTTCTACCTCCATCTTCCCAGACATCGGATGACGCCGTTGCAAACTCAAACTGCTCCCTCATATCAGGTTGGCCTGCTGTTGTCTCGGTTGCTTCACCGCTGTAGCCAAGGAAATTGGGTGAGTTTATAAGTGCTACTTCACACTTTTGCTCAGGCGAAGATCGGCTAAAAGCTCAGGCCTTGTGCTTGGATCATAACAGCGGGACAGATCAATGACAGGGATTGCCGAAAAGTCTGGTGTTCTTTCCATCCTTGGAGGACACGTTAAGCTCTCAGACTGCGCAAAGATATGACCCTGGCTGTTGAGATCATATAGCTGTCAGTTGTCTTGGTGTTCATGGCGGACAGCGGCTCCAAATGACGCAATCTGAAGCTAAATGGCAAACAGTCTAGAGCAGGTAGTAGCTTCCGGTTCCGGAACGCAAGCACGTTAGCACCATAGTACCGAGCGAATCTCTTGTCGTTGATATCAGCCCCTGAATACCTCTAAAAAGTAGGACAGTCTACCGCCTCACACTCTGAAAGCTACAACTCTGGGGCATTTTTGCAACTCCTTCACCCAGAACTCCGTCAAAAAGTGATGTGCTCCCGGTTATTTTGGAATCTACCAGACTTCCAACTTTTCTGGCTCCTCGTCCAACCAACCCTCAATTCTCGGCCCATCCCATGTTCCTCCGACGGAAAACTGAAGTTCTTATACCCAACTTCTTCCTCCAAATCCATGACATAACAATCTCCACTGGCAAGTTGCCAGCGCCCACCCGGAGCTGGTCGTAAGAGACATGGCCAATGTGTTTTCTTGATGATAAAAAGAACATCTGACTCTTGTGCAGCCTCGGGTGCTATTCCAGTAAGACGTTCCCCAATCACGAAGAACTTACAGCCATTCAAGTGTCGTGTGGCCTCCCGGGTTATCCACGAAGGAACGTCTCCTTCGGCGGGAAACCAATCAAGGTACATGCTATTCTGTTTAATCAAACATATGTCAGTAGCGGTTTCAACCTGGCAACAATGGGGGAAAGATATGCGAGAATGATACATATGCTTGGGGTGGCGTGTTTCGCCAGGTACGTAAGTGGGTAACACGTACCAGTTCATCCTCATCACCTGCCAAAACAAGGCCTCTGGTAAAAAGCTGTCTCATTTCTACCGTGCCTAGATTGTTGAATGCTAAGCAAGAAGTGGTTAGTGTTATTGGTTAGTTAGACTGTGGCGTAGAGACATGAACAACGTACGCACACCCACATGATATGATGTTGTGATCCTTGATGTGAGATGATAGAATATAGCCCTCGGGTATCATCCCATCCCTCTTTAGCCGCCGTGTAACTTCCTGAATGCGTGCCAATTGTTGCTTTGTGTCTTTTATGTCACAAAAACGGAACGTTGCCCCCAGTCCGGTGAGTCTCCCAGCACGCCAACCATCTACACACGAAATTCCAGGGTCATATTCTAGGGCATTGGAAAAAAAGATGTAACGTGCGTGATAAGCGAGTGCCGCAGACAAGCGAGCGCCGCAGACAAGCGAGCGCCGCACTTTCTACCACCCTACCACAGTTATCCTCAATTACACAACCACAACACTAGGAAATAACTATAACTGAATCGGAAACAGATGAATCAGATGATTCTGCAGCCTCCTGGCATGTACGTGCATTATGGCCAGGCTTACCGCACACGCTACAGCACCGAATCTTCGTACGAGACCCCCCTGTACCACCACCACTTTGTCGTATTTCCAGGGCTACCTGCTCACCCACAGCCTTCTGATCCAGTAGATCCTGTGCCTCTTGTATAGTAAGTGACCCTCCAAGCCGCAGCGGCCAGAATTACTCTAGCTTCGTTAGAGGTAGAAGACATGGTTTTTGGTTGAGAAATGGATTGTTGAAGGTGGAGGGTCAGGTCGCGTCGAAAAGTGCGGCGCTCGCTTATCTGCGGCGCTCGCTTATCACGCACGTTAATGAAAGCTGCAGCAAAGATTGGCTCGGGTTACTCAGCCTTACAGGTACCTCAACAGGTTGATGAGCGCTGGATAGGTACCAGGTACTAACTCATTTGGCCTTTCGTCAACATATCCTTTTTTGGTGTTGCCCATAGCTTTTCGGACGGCCATACCAAAGGCATCCAAGCCCCACAGTGGCTGCGTTTGAGACCAGTCGGGGACCCAAGAAGCAAGACCAACGCGACCATGGGGATGGCGGACGGCCAACAGTAACGTTAAGCCTATGATTGGTAGTAAATAATCTGCAACTGCGGCCAGAACTGATTCAAGACTTCGAAAATAGTCGATGATATGATCCAGACTGATGCTCCCGGGACCGATTAGGGCTTTCAGCGCAAATACTTTGACTCGGAGGTCAGTTGCTTGACACGATCTAGTTGAGCCGAGGGCTCTCCACAAACTCCACCAGGTGGGAAGCTTCTCTTTATAAGAGGATAAAGTCAGTACACCGGGAGCTGCAGATCGGTTGACTACCAAGGTCTACCTTTTGTACCCGAAGAGACAGCGATGGAGCAGCCCCCACGAGGCGTGATCTAAACCACACACTACCAGGACCGATTTTCTGTCGCTCACATATACCTCTTGTTGTACCCAGATGCGAGAGAACCATGAACGGTCAATCAGCTCTTCCAATCCCACCACTACACCCTCATCCGGACTGGGGCTTTCTGGTCTCCAGGTGCCATCCTCAAAGAGTTTGAAGGGCCCATCAACAGCCTGGGTAAGATCTTTGAAAACGGGTCGGCTGCTAGATGTCTCTTCTCCGAGGTAAACGACGGTGCGACTGGCTGAGGCATAGACCCGGTCCATCATCCGGATTTGATGTGATCTTACTTCGTTATCTTCCCGGTTGATGCAAATGGCGTCAATCCACATTGGGCGGGGGGTGTCGGGCAAGTCGTAGGTTTTTCAACGCGTTGAAACAGTTCCGAGTGACCTTAAGCTGGGCATCGGTATCTCCGATGAATATCTGCACTGTGTCTAATGCATCTCCCAAGTGTGTGAAAGTGCTTCGTACGGTGGTGTCAGCTCAGAAAGACGACGGATGTCCAGTCTGCATCGAATTGGCGCATCGCGGCGAGGGCTCGGATGGATCCGCAGAATTCGGATGGAGCCATGATGCGGCAAAGACCGATAGCGGTAGGACGAGAATAGCACCATCATCACTGATAATCGGAAAAAAGCAAACTTGCCAGTGACAAGATCGACGGTGATTGTGTCGTTAAAACCGTACATATGTGTGCAGCAAGCGAAACCCGACGGCAGAGACCCCTCTATACGAATATATGCAGTCTCCTAGACGCTGGCCGTCGAAGCGAGCAAGCCACGGGCACCCTCGGCCAATCAAATGTTAGCATAATGCCGCCCGTTTGTTTTGCCTTACCTTACCTTGGCCACTTGGTTTCTGAAGATCAAGGTAGGGTCTGTTTATTATGAACTTGACCGACATGACTGCCCAGATTGTTCCTCATTGCCTTCCTGACGTCTTTTCAAACTCACCCGAACTCCCGTCATCTGTAGCACTCACTTTGCGTCTCGGCTTACAACAATCATGGAGACCAGCCCAGGAGATCCAGGTTTGACATGCGGGACCGACAATGATATTGATGCTTTACTTGACTTTTCTTCATATGATTGGCTTCGAGACTACCAGATTGATGAATCCACTTTTGCTTTCATTCAACCTACGGTTAGAAGACATCATTATCATTTGCAACGTGTCTTGGACTTATAAACCTCAGCGCTAAGCATTTATTAGATTTAGGAGGAAGCATACCGTCCCCTAAACCGATTAGCAGAGGACCTACTGGAGCGAGCAACCTTCACGCCATCCCGGAAAAGCACCCCGGGAAAACACTCAGCTTCACGCGACTATGCACCCCAAATCGGGCCTGGCATACCAACGCCACGAAATCTCCTATGGGCCGATCCACACTATTCTTTTGATCATCGACGCGAAAACTGTGCAATACAGGCTTCAGAATATCCCTTACAAGTCGGCTGCATTGAGGAGGATCAAATTTGTGGTCTTGGGAGCTCAAACTGGGACCTACCTCTCCTTCATGGCAACAACAAACCTTCCATGGCTCCGATGGCAAGTCCAGTGTCCGAATGTGACTGCACGAGTGTTTATGCGACAGTTGAGACCAACCCCATACCGGTTGTGGATGGTGGAATGGCACTTCTTCCCATGCTAGCTGAGAACTTGCCCCCGATGGTATATTTTAAAGCTGGTCATCAGCTTGGTTCTGGCGCCATGGATTCCCAGGCGTCAAATCAACGCATACGAAGGTTTATTTGTGCAGAGTGCGTTTTGGCAAAGAAAACCGGCATTGTAAGTACCGTACCCTTTTCTTCCTGCTTGACCCCGGACTCTTCCCAGTAAGATTAACGTCTATAATGCGATGGGGCTCCAGGAGTGCCATGCAGTCGATGCAACCGACTTTCTCAGAAGGCAAGCAAAATGACCCCTAGCACTGGCATAAAAGACCACCTTCCCATGCCCCTGGTTATGTTTTTTGACATCAGTGAGTATAAAGCCCTTAGAACTCACGGTAGGTTTGAGTCGCTAAATATTGCGTTCAAACAGAGGCGACCCACGAGCTTCTGGTTTCACTTCGTGTGGAGATCGACAAAGTGACCTTCCAAGACGGGTTCATGAGTCCCGAGAGCTGGTTCTCAACAAACGACCACATTCTTTGCCACATTGACAGCGGAGGTGAAAACAAGGTTTATTCACCATATTCCATGACTAACCACACAATTCGCATGAACCATCTATCCACAACGTCCCGCGCCAGATTACGCCGATGCCTCTGACTCATATGTTGAGCCCTCACTTTCTGCGACCTTGTTGGATGTCTTCGCAGATGGAATGGCTCCCGGACGGGAGATGCAAGCCTTATCGGAACTTGACGTATGTATCTCCATTTCCACGTAAGGTGTGATATAACGTTGAGGCCTGTCTTTGCTAATGCCCGATCAGCAGAGGGTCATAGTTGCCTCGTCACGGTGTGCCTTTTATCTCGGGCTTCTCTTCAACTGGAACACTCACCTGATTTACTATGAACGACTGTCTAGAATGAAGGGCATCGGGCCTATCATGGGCAAGAACCTCATCCTCGAACTGATGTATGCACTGGCACATCGGGTTGAAGATCTTGCGTTCAGGTTGTTCTACCTCGTCAACAAGACGCTTAGTCCCGAGGACACAGATCCGCGAGAAGCTTATGATCCCGCTATTGTTTTATGCGCCTTGCGTATCGTGTATACATCTGTCGAGAAATTCAGGAAAACAACCAAAGACTAGGATCATGGAAGCCTAAAAGGGCTGGTCAGTACACAAATTCCCGCTTTACTATTCGAGAACGGGCGGATACAGAAACTAATTCCGTGATACATAACGTATATTATAAGCGAGTCGTACATATAAGCGAGTCGTACAGTCTCCACCACGACGCGTCCTCCTTACACCTAACATCAATTTTTTCCACAACCCAATATGCCTCCTACTTCAAAGGAAGCCAGGATACTCTTAGCCCTTGAGGCTCTTCGAATCAATGAAAAATTAAGCCTCCGAGCTGCAGCTAAGCTCTACAACGTACCAGCTATGACTCTCTCTAACCGACGCGCCGGCCGGCCTGCACGACGCGATATAACACCCAATTCGAAAAGATGACTCAATCGGAAGAGGAAGCTATTGTCCGATATATTATTGAGCTATGTACGCGAGCTTTTCCACCAAGATTGCGTAGTGTAGATGATATGGCCAACCAACTGCTACGCGTACGCGACGCGCCCCTGTTGGCAAGTTCTGGGCACATAACTTCGTCAAACGTCAGCCACAGCTCCGTACGCGTTTTAAGCGTAGATACGACTACCAGAGGGCTAAGTGCGAGGATCCAAAGGTCATTGCCGAGTGGTTTGCGCTCGTACGGAACACTAAGGCTAAGTACGGTATTGTAGATGACGATATCTACAACTTCGACGAGACTGGGTTTATGATGGGTATTATCTTCGCGGGCATGGTAGTTACGACCTCGGACGGCCTTAGTAAGGCGAAACTAGCCCAGCCTGGTAACCGCGAATGGGCAACGGTAATCCAGGGAGTTAATGCCCTCGGTTGGGCCATCCCTCCTTTTATCATCTTGGCCGCGCAGTACCACCTTGCCAACGAGGCACTAAGCAAGCGCAGGAGAGCCAAAAAAACACGTGTGCGGCTTGGAGGATCACTTACTGTGCAGGATGCACACGATCTACTTGACCAGAAGGCCGTGGGTGGGGAGGCAGTGGAAGAAACGCAGCCGGATGGTAGTGGTGTAGGGGGTGCTTGTACAAAGGTTCAATGCTGTGGTGTATGCGGCAAGCCTGGCCATAATGCACGTACTTGCCAGGAGGCTGTAGAATCGTCTGATTCGGCTGTTTCTGATGTAATTATAGTTGGTTTCTAGTGTTGTTATGTTGCAATTGAGGATAGTTGTTGTAGGGTGGTGGAGACTGTACGACTCGCTTATATGTACGACTCGCTTATAATATACGTTATGTTAGAATAGCTTCATAGACACCCTTCGTTCATGTGCGCCCGCTGCAATTAGAGTCATCCAGCAGTAGAGACATCAGAAGCTTGGCATCTTCAGTCAGGAATCTGCCTCCACGGCAGTCTTGGTTCAGCTCATCGAGGAGTGTGCCGTCAAGAAGTCAATTTCTAGCTTCGCCTTTGAAAGGTTTCAGCCGGATGGATTGTGGCCTCCTGGAGGCCCGGATACGGGGTGAGTCTGTTTTGATGGTCCTCTCATCGGCTGCCTAGGGTACCTAGAAGGAAAATGCTCATCTAATATTGGCAAACTCTAGGACCATTTATCATACATACACCCAAATGCTCGAGCTTTCTGTCAGTTGTAAGGATGCAGAGGACCCTAACTGCCGGGCCCGTTACGGTACAGTGGTTGATTTGGAGCTGGATCTGGAGCTCGACAGATTCCGTTCAGATGAGAATAACAGCAGATTGTATCACATTTGGACCTTGACCTCCAGGACTTTGATACAGCCCTTGGCGAAATGGTCGACGCGGATAGTCGAGGTCGAAAGAGAAAATTATCCGCACTTGACCCTGCCGAGGACATAGCCACAGCAGTCGATGGAGGGCCACCGCCAAAGTGCTGGTTTGAGGGAGTGGAAAGAGTGGCTCGCAAAGTGGTGGGTACATTTGGATTTGTGGTTTAATAAATCGATTGTGGTCATCGAGTCACAGATTCATACACCAGGATAAAGGGTTCCCTTTCTCGGATATTTAAATGCGTGAATAACCACAACCAGAAAAGCTCAATCATTCACCAAGTCTTCCCACTGTTTTTATAACGCCTCAGTTCCAATCAGGACTGGCTCGGACGAGCAAGTAAAGACATCACTGTTGAAGCCCCTGTCACAAGTACCCTGCATGTAGCCAACACCAACCGTCTCCAGCGCGGCACTGCCATTGATGAGGTTAGCCCTTGAGCAAAAAACTCGTCTTCGTTTGGAAAACTTACGAATCCCCACAATCCCACTTTTGCTTGACAGTCAAAATGTTGAGTTTGGGGTCGAAAGTGAACGTCGCGGCTGCCTTGGTGACATCCGACTTGCACTCCCCCTGAAAGGGACCAACCGGGGCAGATGTAGTGGCACAAGTAAAAGTCACGCCATTCACGCCCAAGCTCTTGAGACTGAAGCTTGGTCCAGTATCGGTTCCGGCCTTGGGCTCAAAGCTGCCAGGAGTGAGGACAAACTGTCTGTGCCACTTCTCCAGTGTCCATGACTGGTATTGCTCAGAGATCTCAGAGCAGGAGGCGGTGTTGGCGTCTGGGGCCGTGGGAGCAAGTACAGTGCTTATTCTGAGGTCAGGGCGAGCGCCTGAAGATGTCGCCTTGGGGATGCAATAGGCGCTGCCCTCTTCAGTGTAATCACAGTCAAGCTCGGAAAGAGGGAGCGTTCCAGTCGCTAGGCCGTCGGTCCTGGTTTTAGACGAAAGCTGTCAGACCCAAGCACTGAGAGAAAACGAGAATCGAGAAAATGGACTAACCCCTCACGATCACTGCAGGCAAACACATGAGCCAGATACACCACCTTCTTATTCCAATCCACCGCAAAAGCCACCGACTTGTCCGCCCCACTACCAGCACCAGTCCAGATGCAATCGCTCCAAATCAGCTTCTCCGTGACATTGTGGAAACCCTTCCATGATTCTGGCCATTGCGCTACACACTCGTAAAGAGGTGTTGTGCTGCTGCCGAGACTGACCGAGATGGTTGCAAGGTCGCTGCCTGGCTTATCGACATCTGGGCCATCGTAACGGGCATCGAGTACCCGGTGGGTGTACCCTGTGGTGGTTGAGCATTGTCTGGCTGCTTGCACGCCTGCGGCAGCGGACAGCACAACGGCAAGGTATCTCATCGTGAAAGACACAAAATGTTGTGACGTCTGAGTAAGGGTATAGGTCGATCAGGAAGGTCAACACGAACACTAAAACCACATGCAAAAGAGGGTGTGCCTGGCAATCGATTTAAATCATGTCTCTCTGTTCCCGTCCCTTATAGGCCGAACGCTATCCTGGTCGTATTGGAGATGCAGATTAGCCACATGGCAACAATTCTAGAATGTGGCAGGGAAGTGTAGCTCATGTGCACCATATCGTATCGAGAGCGTGGACTATCACTGTTATTTACCCTCCTATTCTGCCATATTAACAACCTGCGGCTGGCTTATTACCAAGGCGGGATCAGCAAAGAGGGGAAACTTGCCCCCTTTTCCTTCTCCAAGACTTACCCCAACAAAACACACGCACCATAGTTCAAGGCTTTTCATCTGCCGATCCTCCCAAGCAAGAGTCTTAGATTACCCTTGCATCGCAAATATCAAGGCTCGGGCTTATCTGAACATGCCTTTGTATCAGCAGACGGCATTGGCGCGGCTGTAGACGGAAGGCTTTACCATGTGGTTTGTCCTTTACCCCAAACCGGGGAATGGGACTCTTGTGTATTTAGGACGAGGTTACCTTGTTGTCTGTTCTTGCATTTGATTTTCCGGGTTGAGCGTCTCTGGAGGCTGATATCTTTTGTTGTTCCTGCTGGGAACTCCCATCGTTCTTCCTACCACCATCCGCCTCAGAAGCACAGGAGAAACAGACCAAGATCATGAAGTCAACCCTCCTAGCAGCGGCACTCCTTCAAGGAGCCGCCCAAGCCCAACAAATGATACGTTTCGGCTGCTCCCAGCTCGTCGTCTCCCGCCTCGACCCCCTCGTCAACCCAGGCCTGGAACAGTCTCCCCACGTCCATCAAATCGTCGGTGGTAACTCCTTCAACGCCCACATGCCCTTCGAGCAAGGCTTCGACCTCGTCAAAAACTCCACCTGCACTTCGTGCACCTTCAGCGAGGACTTTAGCAACTACTGGACCGCCGTCCTCTACTTCAAGGCCCGTAACGGCACCTACAAGCGCGTGAGGCAGTTCCCCAACGTCGGCCTCCGAACAGACGGCGGCGTGACAGTCTACTACATCCCACCGTACGACGGTAAGACAACCGTCACCGCCTTCAAGCCCGGCTTCCGCATGCTGGTCGGCGACGCCGGCCTCCGCCAGAACAGGGGCATGCAAAAGCAGCTCTGCCACCGCTGCCTCGGCGCTGGGTACGACCGCGGCGGAGCCCCCTGCACAGGAAGCGACAGCACCACCCTCCCCAACAAGTTCTGCGACGGCGGCATCAGAACCACCATCACGTTCCCCACCTGCTGGGACGGAAAGAATCTCGACGCGCCTGACCACAAGAGCCACGTGGCGTACCCCCAGACTGGATCGTTCGAGAGCACCGGCCCCTGCCCGAGCTCGCACCCGGTTAGGCTGCCGCAGTTGATGTACGAGGTCATGTGGGATACCCAAGCGTTCAACGACAAGAGCCTCTGGCCCGAGGATGGGTCGCAGCCGTTTGTGTGGAGCACTGGTGACGGGTAGGTGACCTCTCTTGTTTAATTAACCCCCTGATTTGTTGCCGGGCCAACCGTGACTGACCACTTGCCTCACAGGCTTGGGTACTCCCAACACGGCGATTACGTCTTTGGCTGGAAGGGAGACTCTCTGCAGCGCGCGCTCGATGCCCGTTGTTCCAATGCGGTTTGCAAGGAGCTCAAGACCCAATCGTCTGAGGAGGCGATGAGGTGCACTCAGCCACAGAATATTCCAGAGAATGTTGATGGATGTAAGCTTGCCTCGCTGGGAGATGCTGGTGAAGATTATGCTTGCTGACAAGTAGAAAAGGGCTGCAAAAGATTCCTGGCGATGTCATGTAGATTGTGATCGGACATGTACCTAACGAAGCGGGAAGACCGAGGTGTGGGGGATAGAGGTTAGATGACTGAAGTGAACAAATGCAGTCTACCTAGCGATTCGCTACCGAGATTCCGGATTGCTGTGATATCACTTCGTTCTCGGTGTCCCCTGAGTCTCGAAGCAACCGGGTTTATTCATCAAAACAATATGTACAATGACCTCGCTCATCTGCTCTATTACATCAGCTCCCTCCCTGTATAGCCCGCATCCAACTCAACCGGCGGCAGCGTGTTTTGCGATGCCCTGGGCCTTGGCCGGTGGTAGGTTGGCAGCTCCACATAATCATGGCCCCCATCGACCTCGTGATAATGGGCAACAGGTACCTTTGTGTCCTGAAATTTGGTAGGCAGCTCCTCAACCTGGGCATCTGAGGGCATCTCTCGCACATGTGACTCCGAGGCCAGCTCCTTGCGATCAACAGCCCCGTCCACTCCCAGCTCGCCCAGGTCATCTGTTTCAGTGAGCGCGTCGTGTCTACCAGCTCGTCGTCGACGCCAGAAAAGCCAACCACCAATGATGGCGGCCAGACAGATCACAGCCGCTAGTATTATTCCCACCATTGCTCCCGTACTCAAGCCGGCTGGTGCTGATATATCTGGCATCGTGGTTGTTGTTGGGCCCAAAGGGGAATCTGTATTTGAATCTGACTGGGAGTCTGGCGAGTCTCCACTGGTGAATAAGGCCTCGGCAGATGTTGCAAAGAGCTGCTTGACGCCTTCGGAAGACCATCGAACATCAGAAGAAGTTCTGGTTCTGAGTTAGCAACTGGCCATCATGAATTATGTAGGTGAAGAGATATTCTTTACCGCTTCTCATACCAGTCCTTGATGGCGCTTGCTGATTCATAGGCGGCGGCGTTGGAATCGTATTCCAGCTTCCATTCGGTCGCTGTCATATCGAACAGAAGGAGCCCCTGAGGGATCGCATCTCGGATCCGTATTTCATCCTCTCTGCCACGACCGCCGACGCTCAAGACTTGTCGGTTGCCGACGGCGACGCATGTGTGGTAAGCTCTCCGGCCGCCTGGTGGTGTTGGGAGTTTTGTCCAGACAAATCCGGGCAGGCTGAGAACGTAAGCGTCTTCGTACACCAAGTAGTCCCGCTCATTTGAGCCACCAAAGATGAAACTGTCTCGTCAGCAATTCGAATCGAGTTATTCAGGAGAGCTATCATGCAACTTACATCTCGTGGCCCCCTTCCTTGCTGCTGAATGCTGCTGTGCAAAATCCGATTCTCGGTGAAGGAGGAATATTTCCAGTGGTAACTTGCGACCAGGTTTCTTTCGTCACGGGATCGAAAAATGTGACATTTCTCATGTCGAAAAAGTCCATCTCCCCAAGTGGTACCTCCTTGTCAGTTCGTCCCACGTGTCCTCCCATGACTACGACAATCCCATTCTCCCCAACCCCAGAAATAAACTCGGCAGACGCTCCGACAACTGGCATGTCCCCAAATGGACTGAACTTTTGAGTACCATTCATGAGCGCCTTGCTTTCAAAGTCGAAAGTTATCATCCCAGACAGCTGGCGAGTGTTATCTCTTCCCAACTGCGTCCAAGGAGTGGCTTGTCCGCCAATGACGATTCCCATTGTGCCGGTACTGGTGACAGCCCCAGCTTCGCCCGGGCTGATTTGATCCAAGCGCACCCCATTAGGAAGCGTTTCCACGCCCCATTCACCTCCTCCTCGGCTGTCAGCGGTGAACTTGTAGACTTCATCCGTCACCATCTCGAGCCCAAACGGCCAGTAGCCACCCCAAGCATAGAATGCCCCATTCTTTGTATCGGTCCACAAGTACCATCTGTTTCTAGCCAGACTTTCAAAAGGTTTCGGGGTTGCTTTGATGGTGACTGATTCAGACTTCCACGATTTGTTCAGGGGAATTGAGAGGGTGGAGTTGACCTGGTTCTCCACTCGGCCGCGAATGGAGCTGAAGCCATCCTCGAACTGAGTGATTTGGCCGCCTTCAATGTAAACGTGATTATTTAGTACGGTAGCGCGGGCGAGGGTCCGTCTGACATAGTTCTTTGGTGAAGGAACGTCGAGAAGGGCAGCGTCCGTTGTCCCGGCGGTCAGGATTGTGGCCAACAATGATGTCAGGAGAGCGCTGGTCAGTCGGTGTGGCGCCATCGTTCTGGTCTTTTCCATCTAGATGTTTGCGTGAAAAAGACGAAAAACATTCGACGCGATGAGAATTTGTTGGCCTGGCTTTTGATCATCAGCCCTGTGGGGGTGGTTGAGCCGCTGCCAATCTCGGTAGCGGAACAGTAGGCCAGTTACCGGCTCCATGATGAATGTGTAGTGCCTTGGCGGTTTTATTCAGGGGTATTTGAAGTTTAAAGAAGCTTCGCGGGTGGGAAGGATTTCCCCGTTCCCTGTCCCACGGGAGCCGCCCGACAAGCAACGGGAAAATCCGCGGGATGGGCACACCGACGTCGAGGGGCAGGATGGCGTCAGGAACTGTTGATCAAACACATGTCATGTGCTCGCTATGAAGATATGCAGGCACCGAAAGCACGTCGAAGAGGTCGACAAAAAGTTGTTTAGGTTGCATAGCCGCTCGCTTGTTGCTAGGAAATTCGTGGCTGCCAGAGCAGCTCTCATTGGCGGGCCGCAACTCCAACCCACGCCGCCAACTTGCCTGTCTATGAGTTGTCGTGATGAGTTGTGGCTTGGGACAGGAGGTGACTGTGCTGCGTGCCGCACTGGTTTTGTTCAGCCTCAGCGCTTAGCTTCTTGGTTCGGGACTACTTCTATCTCCAGTTCTGTCTTGGGCGTGTGTTTACTTTCCATAACACTTTTCCTCTTTTTTCTTTGCCTTTTTCGTTTTCTTTTCATCTTTGTGCCCCTCCTGCTATTGAACCAGTGGTGACTCCCCAAAATGAGACTTCTCAACACTACAACCCTCAAACTTGAGCAGTTCCTCAACAACATGCCCCAATATGCCATTCTATCACACACATGGGAAGAGCAGGAGGTCACCTTCAATGACATCTCGAGCTCTGCGCGGACATCGCTCAAGGGCTGGCAAAAGGTCAAGAACTGTTGCAAACTCGCACGATCCCAGGGATGGCAGTACGTCTGGATCGACACGTGTTGCATCAACAAGGCCGACAACAATGAATTTGGAGAGGCCATCAACTCCATGTTCCGCTGGTATGAAGAGGCTCAGATCTGTTACGCCTTTCTGGAGGATGTCCCTCCACATTATTGCAGTGATGGAAAGTCACGGCCTCGCAATTCCAAGGTGGTCCAAAGTCGCTGGTTCACGAGGGGATGGACTCTACAGGAGCTTCTTGCTCCGTCATTCTTGGCTTTTGTCGACTCAGACTGGAACATCGTTGGCTCCAGGGAAACGTGCACACTTGCAGTAGCATATGCAACCACGATCGAACAAAAGGATATCCAGAATTTTAGGTCGTGTTCCATAGCAACAGAGCTCTCGTGGGCTTCTAAACGCCAGACAACAAAGATCGAGGACAGGGCTTACAGTATGATGGGTCTCCTAGGCGTTCACATGCCCCTCCTCTATGGTGAAGGCAAGAATGCGTTTGTTCGCCTCCAGCACGAGATGATACGTCTGTTCAACGATGAAACGGTGCTTCTCTGGACTACCCGAAAAGGGTCAGTATTCTCCACCGATGCACGCTCATTTGCTCAACGCATGGGGGGACGAGGCCGATATCCTGAGTGGATGGTACGGGAGAGCTTGTTTGCAGAATCTCCCGAAGCATTTTCTGAATCCAACGGGCTGGCAGTCATTCGTTTTGATAAAGGGCCCAGGAATGTCGGCATCTCCAATGGCGGCATCAGCCTCAAAGTTGAACTCTTTCAACGATTCGAAGACGAAGGTTCAAAATATCAGCAGCGGCTTTCGAATTCACGGACCCCGGCTCTCTACGCGATCAAATTAAACTGCGCGCGGACCAGCGAGCCAGACGACCCGATGATCTTGCCCTTGGCCGCCACCGGCATTGGACATCCCGTCTACGAGGTACTGAGAACTGGATCCCTATATTCGTGGCAGGAGTTCATGGACACCACCAGATTGCTTAGAGGAAAATGGCAAAGCTTGGGCCGGCATAGTATTACCCTCACTCACCCCAAGCCCTCGGCCCTCATCAATCCATCAACCACTCTACTTACGGTTCACGCCAAAAGCTCGCGCTTGGCATCCTTGCTCTTGCGGAAATCATCCGGATACAGGCCAGATAAAGACGGTCACCAACAGTGGTCTTTTGTGGCACCTAGGGCCATTTCCAGCAGCTCCGATGCAGGATTCCTCGGTTTCGCAGACATGGACTATTTCGGGACCATCATGCTCAAAGACGGAGGAGCTTTAATGACCAACGGAACGTTATACATTCAAATTCTGGGTGTCACCAGGACCAGTTCTTCGCCCATCTTCTACCTGTTGGTGGTCTATTTTTGTCCGCCATTCCCCCGCTTCGGCATCTGGCTCGTTGACAGGAAACTTCCTCGACCAGAGCGGTGGGTGGATATTTTGAACCAAAGTAATGGACCAAAACCGGGAAGTAGTATTGACGGAGATGCACCGGGACCAGAACATCTTCTCAAGTTCTTGAACAAAGATATTCGTACAGGCTTTGACTTGGACTCTGAGGTCGATTATCCTCATACGGCGCCGTTCGGAGACAACTCGCTGGTGCAAGTGACGGCTAAACCAACACCCTTCTCCCCCAACAGCCCTCCAAGACTAGAAGGCCAACCGTTCAGCGATGATCCCGCGCAAGACACGGCGGCAAACTGTTGGTTAAGGCAGGCAACAGCAGATGAATTAACAATCTCCAAACACGTCCAGCTGGAAATCTCAGTGGTGGAAAAGGAGCTACTGGAAAACGACCACCCAGACGAAGTAGAATGGAAATACATGGAGGAGATGGAGGATGATGATGACCTTTGCGACTTGGACGACTAAATGCCCCACAACCTCAAAACCTCAACCCAGCCCCCCTCATAGCCCTCACAAACCCTTCCCACGCCCCCTTCCTCGGCCCCTCTACCGCCTCCAACCTCTCCCTCAACACACTGTGCACAATATCCTCTTTTTCCTCCTCCCCCACCAAGTCCACCCACGTCTCCTCGATATACCTCTCCAGCTCAATCCCGGGCTGATCCTGCCCCGTCTCTACCAAGTCCTTTTGCTGGGGATGCAACTCTGTCTGCACGGCCGGCGGCATGATCTCAATTACCTTGATGTGGTGGGTATGAGGTGATTCTGGACCGGAAAGCTGGCACCGGAGTGACCAGGCCAGACTGTGCACGGCGGCTTTGGTGGCGGAGTAATTTGCGCATCGGGGCAGGGGGAGGACAGCGAGACCTGAGGAGACAAGAACAATGGACGTCGGGGATGGGGCGAGCGAGATCAGGTGCGGGAGAAAAAGGGAGACCATGTGGAGGGGGGAGAGATAATTGGTGGTGAGCTCTGCTGAGACGGACGACAAGGAGATGGTGGACGGGGACGTGAAGTCGAGGGACCGCTGGAAGCCGGCGTTGAGAATGATGGAGTCGAGACGGGGGTACTTGGATGTGATCCTAAAAAAGATCACGGTCAACAAATAGGCTAACACGAAAGGATTGGTGTAGCTTACTTCTCAACCCAGGCGGGCATGGCGTCCAGGTCCGACACATCAAATGGCTCAGCAGCGACTTTCTCGCTGCCATGTTTCTCAACCAGGGCTTCAAGACGATCTTTGCGACGGCCAACTGCAATGACAAAAATGCCCGCAGATATCATGCGCTCGGCCAGTGCAAGACCGATGCCTGATGTTGCTCCTGTGATGAGCACCGTCTTGTATGGGAACGGCATAGTGAGGTTAAGTGGTGATTGTTCTACGTGGCTGATTAATGACTTTCAATAAGGATATTTTGGTTTCTTGGGTAAGAGAGATAATTGCAATTTTTTGTGGTATCAAATAATCTCAAATCAAAGATCAGTCAATGAGAAAGCAACTCATCGTGACATGAAAGGAGGGGTTGTGCCTCTCGGCAATAATTCCCATTGTCTCCACCCTTGACCGCAAGCTTCCATTCCAATTCCATCCTGCTTTGGGGTTACACTACCTCACCCACCCGGCTTTGTTTCCCGCTCCGCATTACCCTGAAACACAATTCCATACCTATCATTGCTCACTATACCATATTGTCGCCATGGACACCGTTCTGAGGAATATTCGTTCCGGTAGTCGCCCCGATAGGAGCCGCATGGTGGTGAGCAGCCGTCCCATTATGATGACCAGTCAGCCCGTGCTTCTCTCCCCAAGCGCCCCGTCTCGTAAACGTTCCCACGTCCAAGTATTGCTGGCCGCCATGTCCAAAGGTAAAAGACGTTGTGCGGTTCAACGGGACGTGGTTCCACCTCCAGTCCCAAATCGAGGCATACGTCATCCGGTAAGCGCTGAAAGCAAAAACAGTTCCAATAACAGCGCCGGCGAAAACGTCGTACCAGTTGTGGTACTCGTCGATAGTAAGCGCGCCTCCGATCAAGCAGGCCCCGAGGACAGGTGCGTACAGAACGACCAGCTTCCACATGGCAGGGTGATAATCCGAGAATACTTTCAGCTTGCCGTTCAGGTAGAGACTGAGGAAGATCAGGCCTGCAAAGGCGGCAGTGGTGTGCCCGCTGGGCATACTTTCCAGCGAGTCGTTGATCTCATCTTCATCGCCGGTGCAGATTTGCTTGGTATAATAGATGCCTGTGTATCCCCGTCCATTGTACCCAGCTCCCTGGACGCCGGCCGCATTAGAAGCCAGAGACAAATCCGGTTGGCAAACGGCAAGGAAGTGAGGGCGAAGGCCACCGATGAGCCACTTGATGAAAACTTGGAACACGGCGGCGGTGATTAGGCTGTACAGCAAGCCAATGACTGCGTTGTTGAAGTCCCAAAACGATCGGATTCGGATCTGCATGACCAGCATGATGACAATGGGAATGACAGAAGCCAGAAACGCAGCGAGCCAGATCGGAATGATCTCCTTGCGAAGAGGGTAGCCGAACTCGGGGTAGACGATCTCGCCGTCGGCAAACGTGACGGGGAACGAACGGGTTGGGGCTGGTTTCGCGTGATAAACCTGAGTGAGTCCTCTGTCAGTAACTAGACCCAAAGGTCAGGAGCTCAGCAGGATCCCAGAGAAGAATTCTTACACCCAGACCAACGGCGCCAAGGGCAGCCATGGTCAAGATATCCAGCCATGTCGCCTTGAACCACTGACCGACACTCGGTCGAGAAGACGCCGAGTGCAAGTCGCTATGGGTGTGATGGTTCGCATCCGGGGCCGGGACCGGCTTGCGATTGAGGAAGTTGCCCATGTTTATTATCGCAGAACTTGGAATGATGGCGAGTGATGGGAACTTGTTTTCAGTCAATAGTATCCCAGCTAACCGATGGTGTTGGTCGAATGCTGATGTATTGAGGAGGGCACTGCGAAAGGTAGGGTGACCGGCTGCTTCCCCAAAAGATAATGTCGACAATATCTGCAGGAAGTGCAAGACTGGCCACAAACACAAAGATATATCACGGAGCTCTATTTGCTCTCCTTCAGCTCATTGTGGCATTGACGTCAGTGTGCTGCTATCCCCGGGCCGTCCCCGGACCTGTTGGAACGCTACGGCTAGTCGGCAGGTGCCTTGCACGACACGACAGTCGTCCCTGTCAAGTTTAAAAACGGGCGCCCACTTTCCAGGTGCCGATGCAGCCGTGTGAAATCGATAAGCGTGCGACACATGGTAAAGCATAATGCCTCCGATGTCATGTACCTCGTCAGAAGCTCCAAAAAGGTGGTCGAAGCGATGACATGGCCAATGTCGACCACTGAAACCCCGCAGTGGAGTTTGATGCAAACCTGGAAGAGAAATACCGAAGAAAAAGACAGCAGAGGGCATGTGCATTTGTGGATGGAAACATGACCGATCCATGTTTCGCGACCGCGGAGACTTTGAACACACCAAAATAGGCGCGATACCTCGTGAGAGCCTTCATCTTTGACCTGAGTTGAAGTAAGGACATTTTGGGACTGGCTACCTACTTTGGATGACTTTCATGGCAGGTATTTTACAATTATCGGGCAGTTTATCATTCAATACCTATCCTCCTATCAAGCTCAGCGAGTGCCCGACTAAGCTTTGCTCTGAAACCAAGACAACACGTTATCGAAGCTGTCAAGCGATGCTCCGCTGCCATACAGCCCGGCAAGAAATGTCGCCCGGTGGCTAGCCCTGGCGACCTGGATTCCAGCGGCATACCTGCCCCCAGCAGCAACTGTTCGCGTCACCATCGCCGGATGGACAGCTTCGTCGGCAAGACCATAGTAGAAATGAATGGGGCTATCGTATTCCCAGGCTATGGCTGCATTTCTGATCAGTTGCCGTTGCAGCGCGCTGATGTGATCGTTCGTGTAGCCTTTCCAGAAGCTATCCGCCAATAGGTTGGTACTGTTGGGAGAGTTTGAGGGATCAATGGCGCTGATGTTATAATCTTGCCAATTTCTTTCTGCTAGTTCCCGATATTGAGGCCGCACCGCCGTCTCCATCAGGCCTGGGAGATTGTAGTACAGCTCGTAGCTACCAAGAGCCACAATCATGCAAGGCGCAATCCAGGCAGCCAGGGGAGGGTAGCTCTCGAGACCCTCTGGCAGTGGGAAATGACCTTCCCAGACCAATACCGCCATGCTTGATCGAGATCACTGAAGGGACTGGCAACAGCCGTCGCTTCAATATCGATCCCATCGGAGCGGAGAGCTTGATGCAACCATAGCGTGTTGGGGGCACCCTGGGACCAGCCCT